>NC_090745.1:120714743-120737243 GCF_036898095.1 Palaemon carinicauda | reverse complement strand
TTCTAACGAGGGTTGTAGCTTGGTTAATAATAATAATAATAATAATAATAATAATAATAATGATAATAATAATAATAATAATAATAATTTTTTCGAGGAATCGATAAATTTGTGAGTATTGACAAGGCCAGGGAGAGGTGTCTCTCTCTGAGGATTTTGTCCACAAATTCAGAATTTTGGCATAATTTGTGGACAAATCTGGGGAAATTGGCTAAGTTGATTACCTTGATAACTTCAATATATAATATGCAGCATTGTAATTTCCTCCGATTTTTTATAGGTCTATATATAAATAGTTTCAATTACTTCTCAGGGGTTTCAGGTTTTAGGAAAATGGGGAAAGGTAGGCATAATAAAATGAAAAAAAAATAGTTGAGGTTGAGTAGAGGGACTTATGGAAATAGACATAGGAAGAAAATATATCTATTATTTTATCTTTTCTTACTCACAGATTTAGTATAATTTTAGAAAAGAGCAGGTTGGAATAATAAATCTCGTAAATTTAATATTTTCGAGATGTGTTACCGATATAGGCCTATACTGAAACCCTGTTAGTTTGCTTGAAAGTTCTTTGAAGAATGTTTCGTTATTTTACATTTAGTTTATTTAAATTGGTATTTGTTTTCAAATGAAACTTCTTATCCCTTTGAAAATATGATTATTTATTGGTTCTTTCGTTTTCAAATTAAAATACCGCACAGTTTCAACCGATTTTAAAAATATTGAATTATGACTTTAGACTATAGATTCTTTCTTGAATCTTGTTTATATTTACTTTGGCTCTTAGTTTACGAGACCGACTCATCAAATATCTTTAAAAATATGACTATTGATTGGGTCTTTCGTTTTCAAATTAAAATACCGCACAGTTTCAACTGATTTTTAAAATACCGAATTATGATTACAGACTATAGATTCTTTCTTGAATCTTGTTTATATTCACTATGGCGCCAGTTTACGAGACCGACTCATCGTGTAAGGTTGTTAGTGTCATAATCTCAAAGTTTTTCTTGACATTGTGCAACAAAATTGTGTTTTGAGGTTTGTTACTTTAATCTTCGTTACCTGAATTTCTTGTATTTCATATAAAAATCTTATAAATGTATTTACATATTCATTTAAACTTCAATCCTTTGTTTTGCAAGTCAAGATCCTAGTTACTGTATTAACTTCAGTACATTCATAATTTCGAATAGTTATTTTGACCATATTGAAATATCCTTTCTTTGTTTACTTGTAGGTGTAATAGACAGTGTCATTTACTTTGAATTTCTGAGATAAAAAAATCCATAGGCCTATATCCGGAAAAGTATAACAGACGTCTTTACGTAATTATTTGTTTAGTCTTTATTTTCATGAATGTCAAAAACTTGTTTATTACACCTATTTGTGTTAATATAACGTTACTTTAAGTCGTGTGTTAAAGCAAGGATAGAAATAGCAGGCTTATATATATATATATATATATATATATATATATATATATATATATATATATATATATATATAATATATATATATATATATATATATATATATATATATATACTGTATGTATATTTATATATATATATATATATATATATATATATATATATATATATATATATATATATATATATATATATATATGGTTAACAGGTAATTCACAGAGCTTTTTAATAGCCGATGCTGTTCTTTCGATATCAGTAATTGAGAAGACAGTGTTATAAAAGGGATTTTGACGTAGGAAAAATCTATTTTTGGGTGAGATGGCCATGTCGTCCTGATGGAAGTTCCCTTCGGCTGCTTCCTACTGTATAATATTTCTGCGAGTGATATTACAAGAGAATTACCATCAGGTATATCCCGGGGTTCCAACCCCTGGAACGACTATCCGTAGATATCGTGTATAATCAGGGACGTATCCTAAGATAACCATAGATATCTGCACCCCCAATAGACCTTACCCAGTCTAATCCACCGAGGGGAAGGATAAGAGAGGGGCCGTTACACATCCTATCACCTTCCGGTGCTCCCATACGTCCCCGGCGCTTTATTCCTTTGTTCGCAGCTTAATCAAATAGAAGCTATTTTGCAGGTATCAAATGTAGGCACATTTGTAGAGTAACAGTACTTAGTTAAAACTTGTCTTTTACTATATGTTTAGTAGCAAAGTACAGCCCAAGGTTAGGTCATGATTCTGTATAACCTTAGACCGTAGGGCGGGTAGCCTAGGGTAGGGGAAAATCCGCAATTTAGTATATTGTCAGCCAAATAATTGATGTTAGGTCAAGGTTATCATAAAAGACAAAAGTTTGATTATGTTTAAGTCAAATTCTTATGTCAAAAGCAACCACATTGTAAAGGAAAGTACTGTATCGTGCAGTACCTAGGTTAGGTTAGTAGTCATCCTGTTGTACTGAAGAAGATACACGAATTCTCTTAAACCCAATTCTCTGAAGATTGAGATTACCTTGATGTTAACTGATATATTTTGATATATATATTGTTGGTACCCTCTTTTTTACTGTGGAAATAATGGTTTAAACAACATAGTAGGTCTATAATGTGTAAATAACAAAAAAAATTGGGAAACTGAAACCAAATATTGTGTTCTGTAATGTTTATAGTGAGGAGGAGGATGTGGTTGACATGAATTGTATTCCACAGTCACTACCTTATGTAAATGCGAAGATGAGAGTTATTAAAAAAAATACCTGCTGTAGGTGGGACTGCTCATATTCTAAATATAATTCTGAAATTCGAGAAGCCATTCGTGACAACGGTGATAGATTTATGTTACGGTGCAGCATATACGTGACAAATAGGTGCTAACTTGCTTTTTATTGTAAGAGATATGATCATATTTCCTAAAGATTAAATGTCTGGTTTCGATTTGAAAGCCCAACCACACCTGTAGCCTTCCTAGTGAACAGCTTAAACTCACTAGCCGTGGCGAGAGACTATCTGCTGTCCATGTGAATGTTAGGAATTTAATTTGGTAAATATATGGCAGAGTCTGTGGAAATGTGCTAGTGATTATGAAACGAAAACGTGGTTCGAATTTCGGCAAATGTAGTAACTGGACACTCGATGTCTATAGTCAATTTTTTTTAATGAGGCGCTTTTGCACTGACTCGCAGGGGTGCCCTTTTAGCTCGGAAAAGTTTCCTGATCGCTGATTGGTTGGACAAGATAATTCTAACCAATCAGATAGTAGGAAAGTTTTCCGAGCTAAAAGGGCACCGCTGCGAGTCGATGCAAATGCGCCTCATAAAGAAAAAGCGAGTATAGGTGTTCCAAAGCTATATTTAGTAACTGCAATAACTAAAGATGATACAAATGTTAATGATTTAGATTGTATCAGTTATAAAAAAAAAAACACTGGTTATAAATGCGAACTAATTTGATATAAAGATTTTATGAGTATGCCCAGTTAGAATTATTAAAGGTATAGATTGTTTTTACAGTTACACATTTTCAGTTAGAAACATCTAATCATCTTTGTGTTTGGTTGAGAATTCTACAGAGCGCTTAATTGTAGGCTATTAAGACGAGTCCTGATATAGAAATGGCCTATTACATTAAACTTAATTTTAAAACAATGCAGAGAAGTGATTAGTTCTTTCATTTTTTTTTTTTTTTCAGATTCACTGCCACAACCGACAACTTGCCTTAAGAATGGAACCCCCAGGAAGCGACACATTTATATGGCTTGGGGTGAGTACTTGGAAAAGGTTTCGACTTTTATCCATTCCGAAAACCAAGGAATTAAATTTCTAATCTTAACGTTTACGAAGGAAATTCAACAGAGCTTCGAACGATGGTAGTGTCGAAGAATTTTCACTTCTGGGTTCTTAACACTGTAGCAATTAATTTAATGTTATGCTAACTCAAAATAGACTTTATGTCACGAATTTCTGTGATGCAGGATTCCTAATTTGTAGAGCGTTAGGGCAAGTTTTTTTTTTTTTTTAACATTTGAGAAACCTTCCAATCTTGTGCTTAATTGTGTAAAATTGTGTCAGCCTCACATTAGCAAAACGGCGATTTGGCATGAATTTACGAAAACATCCCCAAATAAACTAATTTGGACGTTTCCTGCGTTTTCCTGCCATTTCCAGTGATTTTATATAGTAGATGGGCACTTTCCTAACATAAGCTACATATCTTTACTCTGTTGAATAAGTGGAGTAGGTCTAAAGGTGACAGCCAACTGATTTATATACTGAAGTCAACTGGAATTCTCTCTTGTTGCATAGTTATTTTGCTGCGCATAGATATGCACGGGAGGTAAGGAATGAAGTAAGGAAGGAATGCAGAGATGTAACTGGATGAGGATGAGGTAGGAATGACAGCTGTGGATATAACTGAGAGTATACGAGTAGGCCTAATGTACTCAGTTGTTGTAGCACACGAGGAGCGTCAACACAAAAGCGGCCAGAGAAACCGTGACGTAGGAAGAGCCGTTACAGCGCTCGGTGTTGCAGTAGCATATCTTGTATCGTTTTTTGTTCCTCAGTTCCGACTTGCAGTGAGCCTCCTCTACGTCCTCTATGCAGGTCCGAATCTCCACTTCGTCACCTGTTGGGGAGGAGGAATTGTGAGTGTGGGAATAGCAGGTCAATGGAACATGGTTATGAAATTATTATTAGGCTATATTAGGAAGCAATTCTAAAATAGTGAGATGGATATTTTTTTTTTTCAGATTATAGCAAATAAGTGACTGGTATTTTTCTGAAAAGATAATTAAAATAGAAATTATACAATTTTGGCATGCATTTTACATGAAATCTCACGAGGTTGCATTTAAAAGGTTGTATATGATATCGAATCTTCAATTATAAGAACTCTTAATTTACTAAAAACGTAGAAAGAGATGAATCATAGTTTTTTTTTTCTTTTTTTTTTAAGGAAAAATCACTAAAATGCCATTACATGTTCGATGTTTTAAAAAGATATACCGTATAATCTAGTCTGTATGTTATCAACGTAAACGTTACATCGAAATGTAATTAAATATCGCTGCTAATTTTCGTCTAAACAAGAGAGGAGATGGCCACAGTCAGAGCTAATGGGTCTGCCCTTCATCGTGTCTCCGTCTGTGCAGCAGTTTCTCTTTTATCATTCTTACTTTTCAATATATATATATATATATATATATATATATATATATATATATATATATATATATATATATATATATATATATATACATATAATAAATATACATTTAATCGAATGATTATTGCTCAATATTACGTCTCTTTGGGTAACTACGTCCCTTTATGAAACTTCTAATAAAGCCGTTTGGCTAATGTGGAAACTGTTATATAGTAACTCATATTTCTGTAGGCTTACTTTTAAACACATTGCACATATGTATCGTATGTGAACATGTATACTTTTGTCGACATTAAGCCAATTCCTTTCAACAGAGGGTGAGTCTGGGAAAACCAACACAACTATCATTGCCCCATTTATCCTTTTAATTAATGAGATGTTTATAAAACCCTTACGTAGTAGAAACATCCACAGTATAATTAACATCATACATTTTCTAAGATAGCTTATCAGCAGTATGTCAAACCCTCCCAAACACTGTGCAGCATTCACCCTCGATCGTCCTAGATATTAACGGATTCCTTTGCTACTCTACGTAGTAAAAACATCCACAATATCATTACCATCATATATTTACACAGGTAGCTTATCAGCAGTATGTCAAACCCTCCTAAACACTGTGCACCATTCGCCCTTGAACGTCAAAGATATTAACGGATTTCTTAGCTACTCTACGCAGTAAACACCCCCACAATATCATTATCTTCATACATTTACACATATAGATTATCAGCAGTATGTCAAACCCTTCCACACATTGTGCACCATTTACCATTGGGCGTCCTAGATATTAACGGATTTCTTTGCCACTCCACGCAGTAAAAACATCCACAATATCATTACCTTCATGCATTTACACAGGTAGCTTATCAGCAGTATGTCAAACCCTCCCAAACACTGTGCATCATTCGCCCTTGAACGTCATAAATATTAACTGATTTCTTTTTCCATTTCACGCAGTAAAAACATCCACAATATCATTACCTTTATGTATTTACATAGATAGCTTATCAGCAGTTTGCCAAACCCTTCCACACATTGTGCATCATTCGCCCTTGAACGTCAAAGATATTAACGGATTTCTTTGCCACCTTACGCAGTAAAAATATGCACAATATCATTACCTTCATACATTTACACATATAGATTATCAGCAGTATCCCAGCGACTATGGGACACATCATACCATAAAGGTGGGCTTGCACGGTTGAACGGTTCGTCGAACACGGTTCGACAGACAAGTGTTTGAAGTGATGTTCGAACGTGTGAACGGGGTATTTGGTTGTCGAATACGTTCGTTGAACGGTTCGAAGAAAGTCTGTTCTCGCCTGACCTTTGTGGGCGGGGCTTCAATGTCCACAAACCTTATGCGTTTGTGGCTGACTCCACATCTTCGACCCGTTGACAAGCAGGTTCGACCACTGGGTTCGACGAACCGTTTGATAAGCAGGTTCGACAAGCAGGTTCGACGAGCTGTTTGACAAGCAGGTTCGACAACCGGGTTCGACGAACCGTTTGACAAGCAGGTTCGACAACCAGGTTCAACGAGCTGTTTGACAATCAGGTTCGACAAGCAGGTTCGACGAACCGTTTGACAAGCAGGTTCGACAACCGGATTCGACGAACCGTTTGACAAGCAGGTTCGACAACCAGGTTCGACGAGCTGTTTGACAAGCAGGTTCGACAACTGGGTTCGACGAACCGTTTGACAAGCAGGTTCGACAACTGGGTTCGACCTTCTAAACCCGCTTAAGATATTCCAGATATCTCCCTGCAAGGGGTGTGTCACAGCTAGACTAACAGTGCTCTAAACCCTTAATTCCATGATTGCGCAGGTATCAGGAGCTCTAAAGAGCTACCCTGATTTACAAGAAATACTCCTCTTTTTGTGAAATTCCCTTTCTTTGATAAAACCAATTAGTGTGTTGCTAATGTTATGGCTAAGGAAACTGGCTGAGTTTTTGTACAGCATAAGCTTGGCTGGAGTTGAGTTCCCAAGTGGAGAATGCATTTTAATATCTTCATGCATATCTACCCTGCTGCAAGAGCCATTGAAGGGCTGTTAACAAAAGGCTTAAAGGTGGAATTAGAGAAAAAAAGCCAGACTATCTAAATTTTAAAGCATCTATAGTTTTCCTCCATTGTTCAGAATATCAGGAGCCAGGATATGGCTGGAATTGAAAAAAAAAATGTGGAAAGTAAAACTATGAGTTCAATCTTAAATCTACTTTTAAAAAAGCATCCAAACTCATGACTATACTAATTCATTAATGGCTTCTCATCATCACCTCTTTTCTTTCCCTACATGAGGACTTTTCCAGTTTTTGGTGATACCCCCAAAGATATGCTGTTCAAATAAAAACTTTGTTTACCTGTTTCCTTGACATTATTGGAGTCCCAAATTGTTAGTTTCATTGGTATACCCAGGCAATCTGCTGGTGCCCTATCCATTTATTTGATATAACCATAAATTTTATCAATTATCTCAGCCTGAATGTAATTGTATCTACTTTCTACAAATGCATTTTCTCTCTTGAATCATTAAAGTCCAAACAAAAATGATCCTTTGCTCTTGTAGAAGACACTTTCAAATATAGACGTTGTAAGACCACGTCACTTTTTAAGATATCCAGAAGAAATAGTTTTAGGTCCAATTGCAAATGTTGTGGGAGGTAATAAATCATAAAAGACCAAAAGATGAAAGCTGTGAATAAGTATTGTAAAGCCATATTTTTATAGAGGCTGTTACATTGTGCTCTGCCAGTTATCCAGTTCTCCCAGGCTTCTTTATCAGGGATTCTTTAAGTTTGACACTTCTACAGCCATCTTTTATTTATGATAACTTTTTACCCACAAATTTAAAAGCTGCTTCTTCCAAAATATTGAGATCTCTGTCCCAATACTGACAGCTCAGTAACATATGGAATAGTTAGTGGATTTAGTGAAGTTCTAAATTCCCATCTTAAAGACTTTGAAAGCTATGGATCTACATTCCAGGGGCTTTGCTTTCATAATGGCAGTTCATGATGGATAGCTATCCATAGCACTGACAATACATTGGTCATCTTCAGGAGAACTAGCTGTTACTTATGGTCTTCAGTATTTGAGAGTTGTTGTTTTGCTATCGCTTCTTTCAGAGTATAGCCTGTAGCAGGTGATAACTGAACCATATCCAAGGTGATCTTTGAAACTATATTAAAAATAACTGAAAAGATGTGGGGAGTCCTGCATGATTCCCAAGAAATGAATTACTGGTTACGTGGTCCAGCTTCTGGTTCTCGCATCGATGGAAAATCCTGCATAAGAAAAAACGTAGGAATTGCCTAAATTACACCAAAAAATTAGTGCCAGTCCAAAGCAAATACAGTCAGGTCGTGAAAAGAAAACCAGAAGCATTTTCAAAATCCTTTCAGCATTCAGTTATTTGCCTGTTAGTTTTCTAGGCTTTTTAAAGGCCTCAGAGTGTGCTATTGTATGTTTTGCACATCCAACCAGCCATATCATTAATGAACCCCTTCTGAACCACAAAGTCGTAGTAATCATCAGTCTTCATGTATGAAAGGGATCTTGAAGCTAAATCATCAAAAGATCTTTACCATCAATAATTGTTAATGTTATTAAACGATAATTAGATGGAGCATCATTTGGACGATTTTGAAAAGTTATACCAGTGACTGGAGTATCGAAGTTTGGCCATATTGACTGCAGAATTAGTAGTTCTGTCTGCAAGGTGGAGGCGTTGTCTGAGACCCTTCAGTTATTTTAAAAGGAGTTGGAATATACAGCAGAGCCTGCAGCTGATATGTTCCTGTCAACAAAACCATCTGTGAAATAGAAAATTGTGACGTAGTGTAAGGCGGTGTAACATGAATGGAGTCTTTGTTATAGACGATGTGGGATACCATTTGGACCAGAAACAGCATCATTCCTTTCGTCTTTAGGAAGTTTATCTTTTGTTTGTGAAGGATATAGGTTTGTTGACCTTCATAACACCTGAAGGATGCTGATAAGTCCCATGCCTAACAGTATCAGAATAAGTGTCTGTGAAAAAAAAAATATATATAGGCCTCTTGAGTATGAAATTTTGGCTCAGGGTTCTGCCTAATGCAAAAAGAGCTTCTCTGCAGCTTTGTAAACACTTTTCTGAAAGATTCCATTTTCTGTTTGAAGTTGTAAGAATATCTTAAAAAACATCAGTTGTTTATTTTTTGCATTGCACCTTTCAGAGCATAAACAATTATGACACTATGAATGAGCACATCTTGGATACTGATGTCTGAGTAATATGAAATATTTTTTAACTTTCACTGAAAAAACTTCAAATTAAAAACTGAATCTTCATGCTTATTATCTCTATGTATTCACTCCTCCACAGGCCTCATCCTTTTAGAATTACTTAATAGCATTCATTTCTCGAACCCACTTTTTGAATTGGAGATTGAACTGAGTTTTATTTGGTAATTTTTCGAAACCAATGATCACAGTACAACGCTGGACGACAGACAGCTTCTCACTTTGTACACTCAATCCATGTTACCCTGTTACTACTTTGCCCTATGTTATGCTGTGTTGCCGTGCCCTTTCCTGTGCTGTACTGCCCTCTGATATGGTGTGATGTGCTGGCCTAAAAACTGTAGAAAATAGTAACTAGTTTCGACACTTCACAGGACTCTTTACATGTCCATAAAAACTCGTTACTTTAGTGAATAGGAAAGAAGTTGAGAAAGAGTTCTATTGTAGATCTAAGTCACATTTGATGAATCTTAAGTGTGATCGTAATAAATGTATGGATGCTATTCTGGAAACGGTTCTTGAATGTTTTAGTAAAGTTTCACAGATGTTAATGTTTAAAATTGTGTCGGTTAGAAACAGAACACTTTAAATTTTAGTTTACGAATACCAAGTCTCAGTGTTCTGTGTGTTTGAAAATAAGAGTGTGAGTCCAGCAGGGTTTTGTGGGTAAAGACTCGTCTTAATAATAAAAAAAAAAAACTTATCAGTAATATCTTATATTGCTTTCCCCACATGTGAGGGTGTTTATTTTCTTCCATTCTCCTGGTTATTAAATATGCCTTCGCATGATTCTTCATTAGTACTGTACAAAATTACCTTCAAAATACAATTTATTTAAGAATGGGGTCAGGGGGATAACTTTACAGGAAAGGTAGAAAGGTTATGAGCATGACTTTGGAAGGGGAGAATCGTTGCCTTTTATCATTTCTTAGTTGTTGAGACACAGCAAAAGAGCCACCACGAGCACGGTGACGGTCACAGACACGTAAGAAGAACCGTTGCATCGCTCAGTGTTGCAGTAGCAGAGTTTGTACTTTTTACCACTCCGCTCCTCCGAGATGCAACGTGCTACCTCTGTTTCGTTTGTGCAAGTGCGCATCTCGACTTCGTCTCCTGTAACAAGTGGGGGGAGAAACAAACTTGACATACTGTAATAATAAAAGAGTGAAAAGCACCAGCTGGACAGAACTAAGTTGCCCGTGTGTTTAAAAATACTTATATTGCATATAAAGATCAGTATTTGATGACGTTGATTCGTTGTTTCTGTAAATGGCAAAGAAGAAGAAAATGGTTTTGCGGAGAACATGCAGACTTTCTCTTTTCTCCTTGTGGGATGCAGACTATAATCGCGAGCATAGAAGCAATGGAAAGAAGGGTAAATGCTAGGACTAATGTATGTCACTATGCAGTTATATAACAATACTCAGTGCAAGGATGGTCAGCACGATGCAAAAAATATATATATGCAGTGATCCGTTGCATGGTGAATCCCTTTACAGAGTCTATTAGGGATTATGAAAAAAGAAGAGAATCATGCAAAATGTACGGTCGATGATAGATCGAGTCTCGCCTCGGTCCGTGCGTTTCAGCTGTTTACTGGGGAGGTTACTGCTGTGGTAGGGCTTGGTCGGTTGACGTTCTGATGAGTATATCTTCCGGGGAAACCTTTAAACTAGATCGTATTTTTGTATTTCCATTGTAGATGTAAAAAATTTTTGTTAGAAAAATATTACTGTAAATTGAGATATAATTTAATATGGGGATTTTACTTAACATACATTCATTGCGTTCAGGTCTTCACTAATATTGACCTGAAATTCCAGAGGAATTTATTAATCATCCTAGAATTCTCTCTCTCTCTCTCTCTCTCTCTCTCTCTCTCTCTCTCTCTCTCTCTCATAAAAGGCAGTTATAATTTTGGATAATTCCTTCTTTAACTGAAGCGCCGACGAAGTTTGAGAACGGTCTTATCAACTGTTAGAAATGTAACTATACATAGGCCTATAACGTTTTACGTTGATTTTATAGTTGTTGCGTTATTACATTTTTTCCGCTGTATTGATTACATATGTAATTACTGTACTTCATTATAGATTCAATGAACATTAGATATCTCTCTCTCTCTCTCTCTCTCTCTCTCTCTCTCTCTCTCTCTCTAAATAAGTCACGTTAGATTTAAGAGAAGAAAAGACATACGCTCATCTCTCTCCCCCCCCCCCCTCTCTCTCTCTCTCTCTCTCTCTCTCTCTCTCTCTCTCTAAATAAGTCACGTTAGATTCAAGAGGATAAAAGACACGCTTATCTATCTCTCTCTCTCTCTCTCTCTCTCTCTCTCTCTCTCCTAAATAACACCAATACGGTTGCAGTGAATATTGCTTTAATAGGTTATTAATTCTAGAATTCCATATTTGTCTTTTGTTTCTTAAAAAAAAAAGTGTTGCATAGTTTACAGGCAAAGTATTGTGGGACTAACCGTCTCACCTTAGGCCTATAGTCAATTCTTTTTAGTGAGGCAAACACCGACTCACAGCGGTGCCCTTTTAGCTCGGAAAAGTTTCCTGATCGCTGATTGGTTGGACAAGATACTTCTAACCAATCAGATAGCAGGAAGCTTTTCCGAGCTAAAGGGGCACTGCTGCGAGTCATCGCAAATGTGCCTCATTAAAAAAATATGAGTATAGAGCCTATGGTTACTTAGCACTTAAAATACTGTCTGCCTTATACTTTTCTATCACAGTTATATACTCAGTATTGGTATAAAAGTCACTTGAGTAGCATTTATCAAAGTTAGAAAATTTATCTTGAGATGAATGTTGGTAAATTGAATGACATTTAGTGAACTGAAATTGAGGAGACTTGCTCTGTGTAAGGTAGACAGGGAAATATAATTATTTACCTAATCTGCATATTTTACGCTTTTAAATTTTCAATTTGAAACGTATGTTATTAGAGAAGAGATACATGTCGACTGTGGGGTCCGAAGCCTCAATATATTTGTCGCGAACGAAATGAGTGACCTTATATGAAATGCCAAATTTTTAAAAAGATATCTCACCCAACCCGTAGCCCCGTCATTCCCTAACCATACATTTCGGAGCGAGGTGGTGGTGGTGCTGTGGGGGGGGGGGGGGGGCAGCTGATATTTTCAGCGGCGGAGTCAATAACTCCTATACCAATCATTATATTAAAATGAAATTTCAAGGGAGTATTTAGTAATATATAAGCGTTGTTTCTGCCAATTTTCATGTTCATACCTGGTATAGGCGTGCCCTGGCTATCGCTTTTGTTCGTAAGTGACGACTTTTGGCTAAACAATCAGTGAGGAGGAACAAATTACTCCTAAAGTTTTACAGACATCCAAATTATTTTCAGAGGATTTGATGGGTGTTATGTGAACTACATTCATACCAATTTTCTTATCAATACTTGCCATAGAAAAGTCACAGTAGCCATTTTCGATATCAGCGGGAGGCCAATTTTCGGCGGCGTCGTAAATTACTCGGAGGAAACTTCACATATCTAAATGAAATTTTCAGGGGTTTATGAGATGGATATTTACTTTGTTCATACCAATTATCATGTTGATATCTGCCATAGAAAAGCCACAGCAAACGTTTATTTCGGTATTGGTTGAATGGTTATTTTTGGAGGTGGAGTAAATTATCCCTAGAATAATTCACATATCCAAATGAAAATTTCAGGGAGTGGTGGAAAACATAGCTTCTCTGTTTCTGCCAAATTTCATGATGATATCTATAATTGAAAAGACACAGCTATCGTGTAGCCTTCTTAAATATGCTGGTAAATGTAGCAACATTACAGTGAGCTGCTTGATAGTGAGCGACATCAACGAGGGACAATGCCGATCTCAGAAACAATATCCGTCCCGAGTTCAGCTATTATTATTATTATTATTATTATTATTATTATTATTAGCTAAGTTACTACTCTAGTTGGAAAAGCAGGATGCTAGCCCAAGGGCTCCAATAGGGAAAAGTAGCCCTTGGGCTTATAGCATCTTGCTTTTGCAACTAGGATTGTAGCTTGGCTGATAATAATAATAATAATAATAATAATAATAATAATAATAATAATAATAATAATAATAATAATAAATATAATAATAATAATAATAATATGTAACTGATCTATTTTAATGTTACTGATATTGAATATTCTATATATCTTTATTTCTCCAAATTGCGTATTCGTTATTTCTCTATTTAATTTCCGCACTAGGCTGCTTTCCCAGTTGGAGACCTTGAGCTTGTAACATTTTACTTTTCCAACTAGGGTTGTAGCTTGACTAGTAATAATCGTGATAATGATGAATTGCTACATCAGCTATTTTTTGATAGCCAATGCCACGGATAAGTAACAATTATGAAGGCAATTATCGACAAATAAAGACTGCAGAAGAACAAATGTTATCTATAACGCTTGTTATAAATTCTGACATTAAGAGAGGAGTAAAATCCTGCTGCAGAATGCAGGGAGTGATACCAGAGATAAGGACCCAACTAACTCGACGTTGCTCCTGTTGCATTGGCATATGCAGTCTACAATAAAACTACTTTATATTAGGAGGTCTGATGACGTGAAGTCTTTCAAGAAGAAATTAAAGTTTTGGTTTCAGTGGGATGAGACGATTATTATGATTCTCTTCCTATGTCTCATGAGACTTGGCTATAGAACTAAATGTAAGGGGGTCCTGCATCGAAATGTCAAGGGGTCCTGCAGCGAAATGTAAGGGGGTCCTGCAGCCAAATGTCAAGGGGTCCTGTAGCGAAATATCAGGGGTCCTACAGTGAAATGTAAAGGGGTCCTGTAGTGAAATGTAAAGGGGTCCTGTAGTGAAATGTAAAGGGGTCTTGCATCGAAATGTCAGGGGGTCCTGCAGCTTAATGTAAGGGAGTCCTGCAGGGAAATGTTAGGTGTTTCTGCAGCGATATGAAGGGGGTCCTGCATCGAAATGTAAGGGGGTCCAGCAGTGAAATGTCAGGGGGTCCTGCAGCGATATGTAAGGGGGTCCTGCAACGAAATGTATGGGGGTCCTGCAGCAAAATGTAAGGGGGTCCTGCAGCGATATGTAAGGGGGTCCTGCAGCGAAATGTAAGGGGGTCTTGCAGTGAAATGTCAGGGGGTCCTGAAGCTTAATGTACGGGGGTCCTGCAACGAAATATATGGGGGTCCTGCAGCGAAATGTAAGGGGGTCCTGCAGAAAAATGTAAGGGGGTCCTGCAACAACATGTATGGCGGTCCTGCAGCGAAATGTAAGGGTGTCCTGCAGCAATATGTAAGGGGGTCCTGCAGCGATATGTAAGAGGGTTATGCAGTGTAATGTAAAGTGGTCCTGCAGCGAAATGTAAGAAGATCCTGCAGCTTAATGTAACAGAGTCCTGTAACGAAATGTAAAGGGGTCCTGCAGTGAAATGTAAGGGGCTCCTGCAGCTTAATGTAAGGGGGTCCTGCAGCGATATGTAAGGTGGTCCTGAATCGAAATGTAAGGGGGTCCTGCAGCGAAATGTCAGGGGGTCCTGCAGCGATATGAAAAGGAGTCCTGTAGCAAAATGTAAGGGGGTCCTGCATCAAAATGTCAGGGGGTCCTGCAGCGACATGTAAGGGGGTCCTGAAGCTTAATGTAAGGGGGTCCTGCAGCTTAATGTAAGGGGTCCTGCAGCTTGATGTCAGGGGGTCCTGCAGCGAAATGTCAGGGGGTCCTGCAGCGAAATGTCAGGGGGTCCTGCAGCGAAATGTCAGGGGGTCCTGCAGCGATACGTAAGGTGGTCCTGCATTGAAATGTCAGGGGGTCATGCAGCGATATGTAAGGGGGTCCTTCAGTGTAATGTCAGGGGGGTCCTGCAGCTTAATGTCAGGGGGTCCTACAGCAAAATGTCAGGGGGTCCTACAGCAAAATGTCAGGGGGTCCTGCAGCAATACGTAAGGTGGTCCTGCATTGAAATGTCAAGGGGTCATGCAGCGATATGTAAGGGGGTCCTTCAGCGTAATGTCAGGGGGTCCTGCAGCTTAATGTCAGGGGGTCCTGCAGCGAAATGTCAGGGGGTCCTGCAGTGATACGTAAGATGGTCCTGCATTGAAATGTCAGGGGGTCATGCAGCGATATGTAAGGGGGTCTTTCAGCGTAATGTCTGGGGGTCCTGCAGCGATACTTAAGGTGGTCCTGCATTGAAATGTAAAGGGGTCCTGCAGTGAAATGTCAGGGGCTCCTGCAACATAAAATTCAGCGGAGAGAGAAGGTAAAAATTTGTAGACATGAGCATTTCAAGTCTTGTGGAACCTAACCATTACAAGAATAGAGCCTGTGAGGGGTGGGGGGCGGACAAGTTCCAATTATCCTTGCTAATTGCAAATTAAGTATAGTGAGACCACCACTGCCACCAAACCAAATTCTATGAATGAATTGGGTCACATTTATAAGGTGGAGGTGGTCTATTGGAAACGTCCCTGCCTCGCGTTCTGCTGGACGGGAGATCTAGTCCCGCTCAGACTCGATAGTTTCTTGTAGTGTCTGCAACCTCACCCTCCTACTTTCTGAGTCATCAGCTGCCATTGCTTGGCCCTCCCTGGTCCTAGCTTGGGTGGAGAGGGGGCTTTGGTGCTGATCATATATATATGTGGTCAGTCTCTTGAGATTTGTCCTGCTAGCTAGGGCAATATCACTGTCCCTTGCCTCTGCCACTCATGAGTGACCTTTAAACAAAACGGTTTGACCGGGAAGCACCTAGGAGGAATAATGGGCCGGGGAAGCATCGTTGGGACAGCGTTGCCAACTGAAATGATCTTCCACAGGAACAGTGTTGCAAATTCAAATGTTTTCATCTGTAGGGTCGTGTTACCAATTCAAATATTCTTCCGCAGGGGCAGCAATACTCCGCTAGGACAGTGCCCGAGGGGTATCCTCAGAGGGAGCCTCTTAACCTGGTTCTGCATCGTCGTTGTTTATCGACCAGAATCAATTTAGCTCGGTGGGGATTTTGGTTTCATTTTCATAGAAATAAAAATTTGAGTTTTAGGCGGGATGGGAAGTAGTTGGGTGTCAAGTTTATAAATGGGAATGGTTGGACTTTAGGTTTGAAAATTTTGACAGGGGAAGGATGACGTATGCTAAAGAATCGATTATTATTATTTCATTCGTGTCTTTTAAAAAACTAAACTTAAGTTAAAATTTATCAAGTGGGTTTGAATGTCATGGTGAAAATAGGACTGGATGATTTTTGTTAAAAAGGGAAAAGGGAGTGGGAACAGGTTTTTAATTTTGTACTTTATAAAAGTGATACAATTCATAAGTTGAAAAAAAAATGATCTTAGATTTGTATGAAGATAAAGGGCATACCATTCGTACAAAGAATAAAATGGAATGGTTTAAGAAATCAAAATGTCAAGCATTTGTTAAGAAAAATAGTTAAATGTGTATTAGGGAAACCGAAGTTGGGTCTTCGAATTAAAAAAGAATAAAGTTTGTCTTCATGTTTGTAATTTTTTTTTTTTTGTTAACTTTGCAAATATTGTTTAGAAAGTCTGAAGTTTTTAGTTTGTAACAAAACACCTTTATTATTTAGGTTTCCTTAAGAATAGGGACTATTTAAATATCAAGTTTATATCAGAAGACACTGGCGTTTGATTTTGGAGTTCTGGGTGTTGCCCCAGGAAGAATACTCATACTTGACTGTGGCCATCGTGTCCAGTGCTCTTACATATTGAGCAAATTATTGTGTATGATTGGAAAATACGAATTTAAACAATGCTGCACTACGTTATTAGAAGGGAGAGTTTCTTCCACTTGTAAAACAGATAAAAGGAAAGACTTGGAGTGGAAATTCTATGAATCTTACAAAACATTAAGACGATGAATGATCAAGAAATTTGTTTTGGAGTTGAGTTCAAGCTCTTTGTGGATGAGAGTATTCAATTTCTCCACCAATGACACTGGGAATGCTAATTATAGATTAGTTAAAGTTAAAGTATAGGGGTTATCTAAATAGCTGAATGAAAATGAAAATTAGGCAGTTAAAGTTGAGGGATAAGTTAAGAATTGCATTGATCACATCCAAGTGGTTATTAACACAATTTGGAGTGTTTCTGGATTGACCTTTGTCCTTCAGTGCTCAAATAAATAATGAAAATAAGTACTGAATCTCATCTAGAATATATTGCTTTCGTTAAAAGGCATCTCGAGTGTTTTGCTAACAAACTCGTGAGTGTCACTAATGGAATGGTCCACTTTGATTTAATCTATTACAGATTACCCAAAGTACAACTCAGGATATTGAAAATTATAATAAACAGAGAGATAAGATTAATCATGTGAGTAGCACCTTGAGATAAGTTTTCTCCTGTACTAAATAAGCAGCACTGACTGCCGATTCATGTTAAAATAATTGTTCACTGGCTACTTTCCTCTTGGTATGGGTTGAAGAGACTCTCTAGCTATGATTTGTAGCTCTTTTTAGAAAGACAATCAAAATTCAAACCATTGTTCTCCAGTCTAGGGTAGTGCTATAGCCTCTTTATCATGGTTTCCATTGTCCTGGGTTAGGGTTCCCTTCATCTGTTTTTTTTTTTTTTTTTTTTTTTTTTTTTTTTTTTTTTTTTTTTTTTTTTTTTTTTTTTTTTTTTAGTTTAAATGTATGAACATTTTACTTTAATGTTGTTGTTTTTAAAATATTTCATTACAATTGTTCACTACTTCTCTTGTAGTTTATTTATTTCATTATCTCCTTTCCTCACTTGGCTATTTTTTCCTGTTAAAGCCCTTGGGCTTATAGCATCCTGCCTTTCCAACTAAGATTGCAGCTTAGCAATAACTCATTATTTGAAATATTTGCCTCACTTCACACAGTCAATAAATCCTGCCAAGACGATGTCATTTACAAAGATTTTCAATTCACTGGAACCAAGATGCATTTCGACTGTAGGTTCTGAGGCTTTTAAATATTATGCAAGAAGATTGTATAATTAACCCCCTCTTTACATAATAAGACTGATGATATTAAGACTTTCAAGAACAAGTTTAAGATTTGTTTGTTTAGTCATATGATTTGACAATTAGTCATATAGATTTGACAATTAATACTGGACTAAGCTGTATGAAATTTTAAGTATTTATGCTTGGTGTACAGTACAGAATAAACAATTTATATTGGTCCTGCGGTGCACCGAAGCTCTTCCTACGGACCAGATAAGAATAATACGGTGAAGTCGATTTTAATTGTCAAATGTACACCATGGAAAGTGATAAAAATAAATAGGAAAGACTTCAAGTCCTCTGGGATAGATATGATTGGTCTTTAGTCCAAGTGGGAAGTTCTTGTAAAAACTCTGGACTGCATATTAGAAAACTTTAGAAACTAGATTCAAGGAGTACCTTGGGCTCCAATAACTTGAGAAATAGTTTCAACTAAGACTTCAATTCTTCTTGGATAGATATGAGTCTCCTTTAGTCCAAGTGGGAACTTCTTGTAAAAACTCTGGACTACATATTAGAAAATTCTAGAAACTAGATTCAAGGAGTATCTTGGGCTCCAATAACTTGAGAAATAGTTTCAACTAAGACTTCAATTCTTTTTGTATAGATATGAGTCGCCTTTAGTCCAAGTAGGAACTTCTTGTACAAACTCTGGACTACATATTAGAAAATTCTAGAAACTAGATTCAAGGTGTACCTTGGGCTCCAATAACTTGAGAAATAGTTTCAACTAAGACTTCAATTCTTCTTGGATAGATATGAGTCGCCTTTAGTCCAAATGTGAGCTTCTTATACAAACTTTGGACTGCATATTAGAAAACTTTAGAAACTAGATTCAAGGTGTAGGCTACCTTGGGCTCCAATAACTTGAAATATTTTTCAACTACCCTCGTGTTGACATGATTAGCTGGCAGTATGATGCATAGCTAATCTTTCAAAGACTCCGGACATCCAGTTCAGTTAGCTTAAAAGTCATTGCTCTTATCTTAAAGATTATTGTAGCTTTAATCAGCTGCCAGGGTAGCTCAATCAGTACAGAGGTTATCTTATCTCAAAGTGCAACATCTATTATCAAGCTTGCTGCTCTGTTTATTATAATTTTCAACATCCCATGTTGTACCATAACTAAATTGTAATAGGTAGAGTTGCATTTATCTCTGATAACCAGTTAATCACAAGTTTTTAAGGGAATATTTATCTAGATACCTTGTAATAAATTGTATTATTTGAGCAATTACAGACGAATTCCAACCAAATGAAAAATTTGAAAAGAAAAAGATTGATTTGACTTTTATAAAACTTTTTATAAAATTAAGACATTACTTGATTTTGCAGCTTTGCTGTGTCCTTTTGTGTCTGTTTATGATGTTTTGATTTACTGATTTATTTTATTTTTTAAGTCGGGGTTTATTTTAGTAATCAAAATATCGGACTTTAAATATTAAGAGACAACAGGGTTGTAAGACAAAGAAGACGTGCTTTGGGTAGTACGCACTCAATGATGCTCTATAACTAATGATATTCTTTCATAATCAGTAAATTTTTATATAAAGTTTGTCATGTAGTATGATCCAAAAAAAAATATGAACTTAAACTAATATGAAAATGCATGACTTTCCAAAAAAAAAAAAAGAGAATCTTAGCAGTCTTTATATTTGTTTCCCTTAAATGGCATGCTCAGGCAGATAGAAATATCCTAAATAAAAAATCAATCATGAGAAAATAATAGTTTCAATCGATGACGCATTTAGATGCATGAAAGAAAACCTAGCCTATTCCTAAACATTCCAAAAATAGGTTAAAAGAATAAATCAATATCTCTCTCTCCCGGGTAATGGAAAGAAAACGGTAACGAGCGCATTGGGGAAACTCACCTAATTCGGCCGTGATTGTCATACAGGAACCTTTACATTCGGCGTCTGTGACACAGTCCCCTGTGCAGTTGTAGCATATCCTGGCGTCGCCTGTAGGGAATGAAAATTATCTTTTAATAATTATTGCTGTTATAAAGTTGGAATAAAAATTATCTTTTAATAATTGTTGATGTTATAAAGTATGTTAAAGTACATCAGTTATTTGGATGAGGTTTAATATATTTTGAAATAAGTAAAATCAATGATTTAAATATTTTTTATGTAAGGTATTTCATGGATGATTCTGGCTATTTGTATTATATATTTTTTATAGAAATAAATGATAATAGTGGAAATAATGAACAGTACAAAGTATCTAACTATGAAATAAGGATAACATTGTTTGAAAATATTACTTTTTTCAAAGAAATAAGTTAATTGAACTGAATCCTATTTAATCCCGTAAATTATAGCAACCCTCCATCACACACACACACACACACACACACACACACACACACACACACACTAAAGTCACCTGTGTGTTAAGATCTCATGCTATGGTAGGCCGCGAAATTTTAATATATTTAACTTTTCATTCACTATTATTATTATTATTATTATTATTATTATTATTATTATTATTATTATTATTATTATTATTATTATTATTATTATCCAAGCTACAACCCTAGTTGGAAAAGCAAGATGCTATAAGCCCAGGGGCTCCAACAGGGAAAAATAGCCCAGTGAGGAAAGGAAATAAGGAAATAAATAAATGAAGAGAACAAATTAACAATAAATTATTCTAAAATAAGTAACAACGTCAAAACAGACATGTCATATATAAACTATTAACAACATCAAAAACAAATATGTCATAAATAAACTGATTGACATTCATTTTTGTTTCTTCTAGAGAATAAAATGTTTAAGGAATAATTCCTCTTTTCCTTAAACAACTGTGGCGCTGTATGACCATGTGGCACAAAATCAATAAATGCAGGTCCTAAAAATATCCTGTCATTATCATGACCTGGTTCGGAGTCATTACAACCCTCGCCACGGTCACCTGGAGTCTTTCCTCTTGTAGTGTTTATTACGATCAACTTGTGTACGTGACCCGTCAAAAATGACTGCTAAATATTTAGATTAATATGCATACACACAAATCGTTTACCAAAAGGCAGAAAAAGAAAAAAAAATAAAAAAAAATCTGGGTTATGTTGTAATAAAATTCAGAGAATACTCAAACAGAGAGGGGGTAGTCATACCCTGTTGAGAGGGTATACCCCTAGAGGTACACACAGAAACCAATATCTCCCAAACATAGCCCAAACTGCCATGTTGTAGTTAGTAAAAGGGGGTTGAATAGGGTTGAATTTCGTCACCCTCATAAACTAACTGCCTAAGTCATTTTCTCCACTTGTTGGGAAATCAAAAAGAAACCTTCTCATTTCCTAATTCTTTATATCATTGTCTTGAGTTTCAATTCACAAATTCTTAATAGAAGAATTTGTGAATTAGAAT
The DNA here is from genome assembly GCF_036898095.1 of Palaemon carinicauda. Taxonomy (NCBI): domain Eukaryota; kingdom Metazoa; phylum Arthropoda; class Malacostraca; order Decapoda; family Palaemonidae; genus Palaemon; species Palaemon carinicauda. The sequence goes on along the minus strand of NC_090745.1, from coordinate 120,715,475 downwards.
TTGTTAATTGAAGCTCACCACAATGATATAAAGAATTAGGAAATGAGAAGGTTTTTTTTTGATTTCCCAACAAGTGGAGAAAATGACTTAGGCAGTTAGTTTATGAGGGTGACGAAATTCAACCCTATTCAACCCCCTTTTACTAACTACAACATGGCAGTTTGGGCTATTTGTGGGAGATTTTGGTTTCCGTGTGTACCTCTAGGGTATACCCTCTCAGCAGGGTATGACTACCCCCTCTCTGTTTGAGTATTCTCTGAGTTTTATTACAACATAACCTAGCTTTTTTTCTTCTTCTTCTTCTGCCCTTTGGTAAACTTGTGCTTCACTTTCATACTCATATTTGAAACTGGTTCTTTATATCCATAGGAATTTTAAAATTGATTTATAGCAGAGTATTTTTGTCGTAAGATCAGCTTCCTTGTTTCCATGAAGATCCTATTTGTTTTATAAATCCAATTTCTAAAAACTTGCTATTTTCTTCTAACAAAGAAAATACTGCTAAAGAGTGCTTGGGTCCTTTGACTGGCCAGACAGTACTATGTTGAATCCTTCACTCTGGTTACGGTTAATTTTCCCTTTGCCTACATATACACCGAATAGTCTGGCCTATTTTTTATATATTTCTCCTCTGTCCTCATACACCGGACAACACTGATGATACCAAACAATTCTTCTTCACCCAAGGGGTTAACTGCTGCACTGTAATTGTTCAGAGGCTACTTTCCTCTT
>NC_090745.1:120702243-120709743 GCF_036898095.1 Palaemon carinicauda | reverse complement strand
ATATATATATATATATATATATACATTATATACATATATGTACATATGTATATATATAAATTATATATATATAAATATATATATATATATAAATTATATATATATATATATATATATATATATATATATATATAAATCATATATATATATATATATATATATATATATATATATATATATAAAATGTTACATTAACCTATGTTTCTTTGCCATCCAGAGGTCACATTTAACATACGTTGTTTAAAATGTATCTTTAATCGTGAGTGAATAGATAATCGTATCGAGGTCAAGGAAAGGATGACATTAAAAAAAAAAACTAAATGAAAATTAAATTGAATTCATGTTGTTGTGAAGGAGTGGGGAAGTCTTGGTGACCTTTAAGTGAATATTAAAGGCAATGTATGACAAACTTGTCTCTCGATGCTCATATGAATAATATAGGCAGTAGGTGGGCCAGGGCACCAGACCACCCGTTGAGATACTACCGCTAGAGAGTTATGGGGTCTTTTGACTGGCCAGATAGGCAGTGGAAGGCCATTGCACAGAACCTATAGCACTATCCAGGATTATAGAACGTTGATCTGGAAGTGTTCTGGAAGAGCTACTTGCCTTATTTGAAGTCTTCTCCGTCTTAACTTGTGGGCAAATACCCACTGAGTGGGAGTAATAGTGCTTAGTGATTGATATTATTATTATTATTATTATTATTATTATTATTATTATTATTATTATTATCAAAGCTACAACCCTAATTGGAAAAGCAAGTTGCTATAAGCCCAGGGGCTCCAATAGGGAAAAATAGCCCAGTGAGGAAAGGAAATAAGGAAATAAATAACTGAAGAGAACAAATTAACAATAAATCATTCTAAAAAAGTAATGTCAAAAGAGATATGTCATATATAAACTATTAACAACGTCAAAAAACAATATGTCATATATAAACTATAAAAAGACTCATGTCCGCCTGGTCAACAAAAAGGCATTTGCTCCAACTTTGAACTTTTGAAGTTCTACTGATTCAACAACCCGATTAAGAAGATCATTCCACAACTTGGTAACAGCTGGAATAAAACTTCTAGAGTACTGCGTAGTATTGAGTCTTATGGGCAAATACCCACAAACACCCACTGAGTGGGAGTAATAGTGCTTAGTGCTTGATATAGTCAGATATGTGTGAGGAAAGATGAAAAGCCATAAGGAGTATGCCAGACTACTCAGTGTATGTGTATGCAAAGAAAAGAACAATATCCAGAGAAGGATACAACAAACTATCTGGCCAGTCAAAAGACCCCTTAACTCTCTAGCGGTAGTATCTCAACGGTTGGTCTGGTGCCCTGGCCAACCTACTACCTATATTATTTATATGAGCATCGAGAGACAAGTTTGTCATACATTGCCTTTAATATTTAAATGTCATCAAGGCTTCCTCACTCCTTCACAACATCATAAATTCAATTTAATTTTCATTTAGTTTCCTTTTGTCTTAATGTAGTATCTCGGTGGGCGAGTGGTACCCTGACCAACCTTCTACAGTATATGCATGACCAAAGTATTGGGGAGATTCACTATACAATACTCAAGGCAAAAAAGGTTTTTGACAAAAGCAAACGATCTTACATAGAAAAGTGTTCCCCACTGATGTAAAAACATCTATTAAGGGTAAAGGTGTCTGGTTTCAGTTCCGGTTTCATCAGAATAAATGATCACCAGAATGTCAGCCAGGTAAGCTCAACCACAGCAGTGGCCTCCCGAGTAAACAGCTTAAACTCACAGTCCCGGCTGGGATTAATCTACTGTCATGCGAATGCTTGGCGAACATGTTACCACTGTACTAGCCAGGAGGCCATCAATGTTAAGGAAATGCTATACATTTTAAGTGAATGGCAAGAGAGGTGGGTGCTTCCTCATCTTTTCAATAATAAGTATAAAGATATGAAGAGTTAATATTAGCCCATAACCTCCAAGTTTTAATAGGTACTTAAATGTTAGTTATCTTAACTCAGCCGTGTACTGAGCCTACCCATCTATCCCACTCAAGAGTGTTTTAGAGTACCAATATAAACAATATATCTATAGGTACTCTAGAGTGTTTTAGAATACCAATATAAACAATATATCTATAGGTACTCTAAAGTGTTTTAGGGTACCAATATAAACAATGTATTTATAGGCACTCTAGTGTGTTTTAGGGTACCAATATAAACAATATATCTATAGGTACTCTAGAGTGTTTTAGGGTACCAACATAAACAATATATCTATAGGTACTCTAGAGTGTTTTAGGGTACCAATATAAACAATATATTTATAGGCACTCTAGTGTGTTTTAGGTAGGAGTGGTGCACCATTACGTGCACATTATAAAGGGTTAGTGTCAGTTGAGCACATTATGGTGCACTGCTCCAAATTACTGGACAGCAAAAGACAGTATGACCTTCACTGTTGAATCTTGCTGAGATTTTGGGTGTGGTCTTTTGCTTACATCCGGACTCAGAGGTTAAGGCAAGAGTTCTACTCCTATGGTGGTCAGTAGATAAAACTATAGTCAATTCTCTTTAGTGAGGCAGATGTGCACCGACTCGCAAGGGTGCCCTTTTAGCTCGGAAAAGTATCCTGATCGCTGATTAGTTGGACAAGATAATCCGAACCAATCAGATAGCAGGCAACTTTTCGGAACTAAAAGAGCACCGCTGCGAGTCAGTGCAAATGCGCCTCATTAAAAAAAATTGAGTATACAATTTAGTTACTTCTTTTGGGGTTTATTGTAATCACTGGAAAATATAAGATTCCTTTCTGTCATTATCCTTTTGATGATTAAAGGTAATAAAGTAAATCACCCTTTGTATAACTAGCTTTAAAAGCTACCTTTACCAACAAAGGTTTTGTTGTGATATGGATAGACTCATCTCATTTTAAATGGTTATTATATGGCTGATTGATTGATTGATTTAAAGTTTTCTGGCATCCTGACATCTAAGGTCATTGACGCCGATATGGCTGAGAATGCTTGTGAAAGTGACTATTGAGTATATTAGAAAGACGAAGGGAAAAGAATAAGTGTGATTGATTTGCTGGCCAGGCTTTGTAAGGTATGTTTGGGTGAGGGAAAAGTTCTGAATGATTATATAAGGGTAATAAGTATTTCGTTTTATGAAGGTGAATGTTATTTTAGAAATTAGAAGGGCATAAACAGGGAAGGTTTAAGATATTTTGACTAACAGAAAGGATAATAAACCAGTAACTATGTGGATTGAGTATAAATAAAGTACTTAAATGGGAATTTTGAAAGTCCTGGGAAAATGTTGTATGTAGGTTACATTAGTCTAGAAAAGCGTAGGATAGCATCGGTACAGAGACAATGTAGACGATATCGAGAATGTATGGCATAGGTGATAAATTTTTGAGTGAGTAAGAGTTAAAGCTGCCGTATAAGAAGAAAGGCTTGGGTGAGAAATGTGGGGCTTTGTAATGGCGGGGTGAGACATGGAGGACTATGTAGTGGCTAGGGTGGGAATTTGGGGAATATGTAGTGGCTAGGGTGAGGCTTGGGTGAGAAATGGGGGACTTTGTAATGGCAGGGTGAGACACGGAGGACTGTGTAGTGGATAGGGTGAGAAACGGGGGAATATGTAGTGGCTAGGGTGAGAATTTGGGGAAAATGTAGTGGCTAGGGTGAGAATTTGGGGAAAATGTAGTGGCTAGGGTGAGGCTTGGGTGAGAAATGGGGGACTTTATAATGGCAGGGTGAGACATGGAGGACTATGTAGTGGATAGGGAGAGAATTTGGGGAATATGTAGTGGCTAGGGTGAGGCTTGGGTGAGAAATGGGGGAATATGTAGTGGCTAGGGTGAGACTTGGGTGAGAAATGGGGGACTTTGTAATGGCAGGGTGAGAAATGGAGGACTATGTATTGGCTAGGGTGAGAAATGGGGGAATATGTAGTGGCTAAGGTGAGAAATGGGGGAATATGTATTGGCTTGGGGGAGAAATGGAGGAATATATAGTGGCTATGGTAAGAAATGAGGGAATATGTATTGGCTTGGGTGAGAAATGTGGGAATATGTAGTGACTAGGGTGAGAAATGGGGGAATATGTAGTGGCTAGGGGGAGAAATGGGGGGATATGTAATGGCTAGGGGGAGAATTTGGGGAATATCTAGTGGCTAGGGTAAGAAATGGGGGAATATGTAGTGACTTGGGTGAGGCTTGGGTGAGAAATGGGGGACTTTGTAATGGCAGGGTGAGAAATGGAGGACTATGTAGTGGCTAGGGTAAGAAACAGGGGAATATGTAGTGACGGGTGAGAAATGGGGGAATATGTACTGGCTAGGGTGAGCAATGGGGGAATATTTAGTGACTAGGGTGAGAAATGGGGGAATATGTAGTGGCTAGGGTGAGAAATGGGGGAATATGTAGTGACTAGGGTGAGGCTTGGGTGAGAAATGGGGGACTTTGTAATGGCAGGGTAAGAAATGGAGGACTATGTAGTGACTAGGGTGAGAAATAGGGGAATATGTAGTGGCTAGGGTGAGAAATGTGGGGCTTTGTAATGGCAGGGTGAGAAATGGAGGACTATGTAGTGGCTAGGGTGGGAATTTGGGGAATATGCAGTGGCTAGGGCGAGGCTTGGGTGAGAAATGGGGGACTTTGTAATGGCAGGGTGAGAAATAGAGGACTATGTAGTGGCTAGGGTGGGAATTTGGGGAATATGCAGTGGCTAGGGCGAGGCTTGGGTGAGAAATGGGGGACTTTGTAATGGCAGGGTGAGAAATAGAGGACTATGTAGTGGCTAGGGTGGGAATTTGGGGAATATGCAGTGGCTAGGGCGAGGCTTGGGTGAGAAATGGGGGACTTTGTAATGGTAGGGTGAGAAATAGAGGACTATGTAGTGGCTAGGGTAAGAAACGGGGGAATATGTAGTGACTAGGGTGAGAAATGGGGGAATATGTAGTGGCTAGGATGAGCAATGGGGGAATATGTATTGGCTTGGGTGAGAAATGGGGGAATATGTAGTGGCTAGGCGGAGAATTTGGGGAATATCTTGTGGTTAGGGTAAGAAATGAGGGAATATGTATTGGCTTGGGGGAGGAATGGAGGAATATGTAGTGTCTAGGGGGAGAGTTTGGGGAATATCTAGTAGCTAGGGTAAGAAATGAGAGAATATGTAGTGACTAGGGTAAGAAATGTGGGAATATGTACTGGCTTGGGTGAGAAGAAAGTCTCCTTTTTTATATCGGCTACCCACAAAATTGGGGTAGGTACCTTGATAAATAGACAACACACAATTATGACAATTGATAACAGTATGTTCTAATTAGGAAGAAATTATGTAAATATGAATAATGAGAAAGGACGAATGAACGAGAGATATATAAATAACAGCTCATTTTCGTAGAATCTGTAATTCCTAGAATACTGTGCTGTTACAGGGAGACCACGTGCTATATATTTTGTATCGAACAAGGAAACTAAAGACTCGGTATAGATATCCACATTTGTTATGAATGCACTTCAAAGCTTAAAAAGCAAAAATTTTCCAGTGTTATTAATGAAATGATTTTGTGGTATACAGTCTATTGTTTTGATGTCCATGTTTATCTTTTAAATTTTGATCAAGGTCTGAAAAATTAGCATTTATAAGGTATAGCCAAAACTAGTTTTCTTCTTGGAGATATACAAAACGTAAAATATATGAAAAAAAAAATATTTTTTTTAGGAATAAAAAAAAATATGCCAGCATATAACATGACTGGTTTAACGAAATTACTTATAGCTATTGTTAGTAATGTTTACAGATTTAATAATGACTCATTGAATACCTAAGTAGCAACTCTTCTCTCTTGAAAGAGGGAAACCACACTTATTGCAATTCTATCTGCAATTATAGTTAGGAATAAACCAGTTCTATAAAAGACGTTAAGAAATAAACACTAAACTAGAAAATAAAATATTACAACGAAAACCAAGATGAACACGGTCGAATCGGTTTAACTTTTGAATGTTTTAAAGGTTTAACAGACCGCTCATGAATGGCAGAGACACAGTGACATTGCCCTATCTAGCAGGACAATGCCCTAGAGACTGACCATATAAACATATGATCAGCGCCTAATACACCTCTCCACGCAAGCTAGAACCAAGGGGAGCCAGGCAATGGCTGCTGATGACTCAGCAGATAAGATATATAGGCTCCCCCAAAACCCCGCATCCTTAGCTCACAAGGATGGCTAGGTTGCAGCGACCCAAGGAACTAACGAGTTTGAGCAGGACTCGAATCGTAGTCTGGCGATCACCAGTAAGGGACGTTACCACATACGACACCATAAAGGTTTAAAGGTCGCTCATGAATGGCAGAGGCAAGGGACAGTGACATTGCCCTAGCAATCAGGACAATGCCCTAGAGACTGACCTTATATTATATGATCAGCGCCCAAGCCTCCTCTCCACCCAAGCTAGGACCAGGGAGGGCCAGGCAGTGGCTGCTGATGACTCAGCAGATAGACCTATAGGCTCCCCCCAAACCCCCCAACCTTAGCTCACAAGGATGGTAAGGTTACAGACACTAATGGCACCAACGAGTCTGAGCGGGACTCGAACCCCCGACTGGCAAACACCAGGCAGAGACGTTACCAATCAGGCCACAGCAACCCTTAAGATTGGGAAGGGAATAAAACCTCTGTTATACTGTTATATCGAACCTCTCATAAAAAAGGCAATCAAGTTGAGATTAGCTTTGGGAGATCTGCATGTCAAAGGTGATCAGAATAACTGGATCTATGTTAAAGGGATTCGGGAATCGTAGGTCATTGGATCAATACAGAGAGAGAGAGAGAGAGAGAGAGAGAGAGAGAGAGAGAGAGAGAGAGAGAGAGAGAGAGGGGAGAAAAACATCTTAATGAGTAACAAGATTGCTTTCAGGGCAAAGATGCGCACGCGCGCGCACACACACACACACACATATATATATATATATATATATATATATATATATATATATATATATATATATATATATATATATATATATATATATATATATATTATAAACAACAACAAATGTAGCCATTTTTATTCCACTGCAGGACAAAAGGCCTCAGGCAATGTCCTTATTCATATATATATATATATATATATATATATATATATATATATATATATATATATATATATATATATATATATATATATATATATATATATATTATATATATATATATATATATATATATGTGTGTGTGTATGTATGTGTGTGCGAGTATTAATTATTTGCTGAGCTACAACCCTAGTTGGAAAAGCAGGCTGCCATAAGCGCAAGGGCTCCGACAGGGAATATAAGCCCAGAAAAAAAAAGAAATAAGGAACTAAATATATAATGAATAGTTAATATAAAATACCCAAAGATCAACAATAACGTTAAAGTTGATGTATCATATATAAACTACGAGGAAAGACTAACGTCAGTCTCTTTAACATAAAATCATTCTCTGTAAGTTTCAATTT
>NC_090745.1:120639743-120699743 GCF_036898095.1 Palaemon carinicauda | reverse complement strand
TGAATAATACAATAGGCCTACATGTGCAAGTAGGCGTGTGTTATTCATATCCTGCTGTTTAAATCTTTATTTTATCAATTTAAATGTCACAGAGCACTTATGTGATTAATTCCTAAAGGTGTAATCGTAATATAAAATTAACTAGTTCACGAAAATAAAAATAGAAAAAATAAAAATAAAATGTAGTGGCTCTAGAAGCGAGGCATGAGCTAAGTAGGACCCCTATGCAACCCCCCCCCCTCCCCCGACCCCAGCCGTCTGAGTGGCTACGCCCTAGTTTGGTCAGCCGTGTCCATCATTTTTGGATGTTTGCATAGGATTTTTAGTGTTTTACCAGAATTATTAATCTTCATTATAGTCATTTTCACATTGTTATGATTAGACCCATGATCAAAATATTGAGACGAATTTATATATATATATATATATATATATATATATATATATATATATATATATATATATATATATATATATATATATATATATATATATATATATTCAAATTTTAATATTCAGATTTTATTTGTCTTGATGTGATCAAAATATGATTGAACACCCAATTTGATAAAAGAAAAAAAAATGTTAAACTAATTTCCAAATTCACTAAAAGGTTAAGGAAGCGGAAAGAGAGCAACTCTGGAAAAGAGAGAGAGAGAGAGAGAGAGAGAGAGAGAGAGAGAGAGAGAGAGAGAGAGAGAGAGAGAGAGAGAGAGAGAAAGGCGTGATTGCAAGCTGCGTTAGATCCTAGCCGGGAGGAAACAAGACACATGACGTCATACTCGGGAGTGGCAGATACACTGGGTCGTCTCGTCCACATTGTGAGACTTGTTATTATCATAATAATAATTTTCATATGAGAGAGAGAGAGAGAGAGAGAGAGAGAGAGAGAGAGAGAGAGAGAGAGAGAGATAGAGAGAGAGAGAGAGAGAGTTTCGGTAGGAGATTCCAGGATTCGTTCCTCTTCAAGAACTCCATTACTAGTCTGGCCACGCATAAATGTAGGCCTACTGTACTGTAGTCCTACACTTGGTCTAGGGTATAGTCAGATAAAGACACAAGCAATTGCATGCCTTTGTTCATTCATTTCATGCTGGAAAATATGTGTATAAAAATATAAGTGTATGTATAAGTTAACTTTTACTATGATTTCATTTTTACTAAAATCGTCTTTTACTTATCCATTTTGGGTAATAATTCTATTACATTTTTACTTATAAGGATTTAATAATTATCGTAAATACTTAACTATTCTTGAGTGATCATTTGATATTTTAAAGATTTTTTTTCTGAGCAGCAGATACTAAAAAAAATAAACAAAAAATAAAATAATTTCTGAAATATGAACTTACATTTACGTCAAGACCTGGGGCGAAGGGACGACTTGGAGGTAGAATAAATTGTCTATTTCCCTTCACTAGTATAAAAAAAACACACAGACAGACACACAGACACACACGAGGCCTATCAGGGTTTAGGAATGACTGTGACGGCGTCGGTCCTTGAATCCCACATGGATCTAGGGCTCCTTGTCGCCGTCTGGTTCTGTGGCCTTCGCCTACCACTCGTGAGATTTTCTATTTCAATTTATTCTAATTTCTTTAATAGTTTTCTTTCATTTCTCTATCACTGTTATATTATCATTTGTTTCATTGGCTTCTAGAGCGATGCCAAAATAAGAAATGACGCATAGATAAAGCCTTTAGATCACAACACATCATACGAGCGTTTGTGTAAGGGAGAGGAGGGGGCGACTTCTAAATCACTCCCTTGGAGGAGGAGTAGGAGTAGGAGGATGAGGTTAGGGAGAAGGAGATCTCTTCTGGCAAGATGAACCTTGCAGAGATGGTTTGCTTATTTACGTCACATCAAAGGATATTGGTACAAAGGCCGCACGACGATACGTTCGAACTGGATCAATCCCTCGCTAGGACTTCGTTTTCTTTTATCACTGCGTGTTGGAAAAATTCCTTTTTAAAAAAAAGGGGAGGCCGAGATTGAGGACTAACTATTCCAGAACAGTCTTCGCCTCTGAGAACCACCACACCTTTAGTCCGGACTTCCCCCTCATATGTGTTTTGGCGGGATATTGAGCTGCGCCTCGAACTGCGCGCTCTGGGGACAACTGCGCTTGCTCTCTCTCTATCTCTCTCTCTCTCTCTTGCTCTCCCTCTCTAGTTCTCTCCCACTCAATTTCCTCCCACCCTCCGTTACGAAAGAGGAAAAGAGAGTAGGAGAGAAATATATAGAGAAAGGTGGGTCGTGAGGTTGACAATGTACCGAAGAAAATTTTTTATTTTCTAATTCCCTCTAGAAATAAACATTGAGATAAGAATAGGCCGATGCTAAGTCATCTTTCATAAGTAAAAACTAAAGATTAAATTATTGTTAAGATGAAAAGGATGAAACGCTTCAAGGGCTCTCATGCGTTGTAATAAAGGTGTGTTGTCACGGCAGGTGAGAGAGAGAGAGAGAGAGAGAGAGAGAGAGAGAGAGAGAGAGAGAGAGAGAGAGAGATTGGGTATGAAACTCATGGAAGTCATGTCTTCAGTTCATTTTGCATCATTTCAGTTACTACGAATCCTTCACACACACACACACACACACACACACACACACACACACACACACACACACACACACACACACACACACACACAGGGGGAACTGAGGCCATTTGGAGGTCGTGGGTTTGAAGTGATAAAAATAGCAGTTTTCATTCGACGCGTCGAGTTATATTGGGATCGCATTTGGTGTGCTTTTGTAATATATATATATATATATATATATATATATATATATATATATATATATATATATATATATATATATATATCCCTTTCTAAGTGGGGATACCCTAACGTGGTGAAAGGGTTTGTGTATTGCCATGATCAGCAAAGCTGTACTAGTCAGGGATACCCATACTAGGTTGGTTTGCTGAGAGCGATCAGACTTAAGTCTCCCACCATCACCAATCCGCACTGGCCAGCGTGGTGATGAAAAGTGGCCAAACCCTAGACATAAATTAAAACATTTCTGATGACTTTGTCTTGTAGTGGACTAGAAACGGCTGCATTTGAGCAATTGTCATTGGTGTTGTTGTTGTGTGTGTGTATGTATGTATGTATGTATGTATATATATATATATATATATATATATATATATATATATATATATATATATATATATATATATATATATATATATATATATATATATTCATTAATTGCGGCGAAAAGGAATTACATACAAGAGACCTATGCTTCACCGAAGGAAATTTTAATATCTTTATCTTTTGTTTTAATTGATCTAATTTAAACCAGTACTTTAATTACAATATCGAAATCTACAAAACCTGTGTGACAATCATTTTCTCATATACTTTGTTTAATAGCTACCATAAGTGATTTAATTTTCCTTGAAGAAAAGAGGAAATTGAATTTTTGCAAGCTGAAGCTTCTATTATTATTATTATTATTATTATTTATTATTATTATTATTATTATTATTATTATTATTGCAAGCTAAGCTGTAACCCTAGTTGGAAAAGCAGGATGCTATAAGCCCAAGGGCTCCAACAGGGAAAAATGGCACAGGGAAGAAAGGAAACAAGGAAATAATCCCTATATAGACAGATAATTATAAATGAGAACTACTACTACTACTACTACTACTACTACTACTATTATTATTATTATTATTATTATTATTATTATTATTATTATTATTGCAGTGATGCTCTCTTTATTCAAAACCCATTCATTTTACGGTTGGTGCGGTGGCTACTGTCTGGCTGAATCAGCCTAAGAAAGAGACGGACTTTATGGCTCGGGCAAGGATCTTGGCTGGAACCATAAACTCGGTCTCCACCGTGCAGCCAGTCATAAATGGAATGGGTTTGAAGCCTTTTTCTAGGAGTGGAAATTGTATATTTCCCTTGGTGGCGAGTTACACAGTGCTATGTACTATATATATATATATATATATATATATATATATATATATATATATATATATATATATATATATATATAATGTGTGCGTGTGTTTGTGTGTATATGTATGTATATATATATATATATATATATATATATATATATATATATATATATATAATGTGTGCGTGTGTTTGTGTGTGTATGTATGTATACATATATATATATATATATATATATATATATATATATATATATAAATACGTGTGCGTGCAAATGTTGTAAATCTAATTTGGAATATGCAGACAAAGGAAAGCGTATGTTAAAATACTCTACATTTTATTGGTGTTTAAATCACAAGAAAAATAACGGCTACAACCCAAGGGGGAAAAAAAGTGTATCGCAAAGAGTTAGTCTACTGGAAACATCCTTGTCTAGCAATCAGTGGGTCGGGAGTTCGAGTCTCGTTCAAGCCCAGTGGGTTTTTGTAGTATCTACATCCTTACTGTCCTTGTGAGCTATGCAGGAGTTGAGGGTAGGTTTGTAGGACCCTGTAGGTCTTCCTGCAGAGTCATCAGTGGCCATCGCCTGGCCCTTCCTGGTTCTACATGGGTGAAGAGGCACATTATTAAATATATTCACCATTATAGATCATATCATATACATCAGAGAATACTAATACTGATTGAGTGAAACCAAACAATGTGGACTTTACAATAAAAGATATCTATATATCTTCTATTTCTATTTATCAATTTAGTTGAATCGGTGGAACCTCAAAAGTTTAAACTTACAGCAAATGTTTTTATGTTGAACAGTCTGACATAATATAAGTCCTTCTATAGTTTATATATGAAATATGTGTTTTAATGTTGTTAATGTGTTTTAGAATTTTATTCTGATTATCCATTTCTTCTTATATCGTTTATTCATTTCCTTATTTCCTTTCCTCACTGGGCTGTTTTTCCCTGGTGGAGCCCTTGAGCTTATAGCCTCTGGCTTTTCCAACTAGGGTTCTAGCTTAACTAATAATAATAATAATAATAATAATAATAATAATAATAATAATAATAATAATAATAATAATAATAATAATCTCATACAAGCTTTACCCCTAAGATGTTTGATGATGTACAAATATAAAATAAACTTTAGGTTATGTTATTTTTAATAATAACTAAATTTTTTGTCCAATATTAATTGACGATCTTTTTTATAAAATTTAAATGTACGATCTTATATAATTGTCACTAGTTGAGTTTAAAGTATACTCATGATTTTTCAGCCAATAAATTAGATTTACAGAAAAATTTCATTGTCTTTTCTATATTCTATTCGTACATTTCCTGTAAATCACAATCATTGCTAATTCCTTTTTGCTCTTACTATTTACAGAAGGCCCTGGTCATCATTGCTGGAATACTCTTGCTCATATTTCTTGCTGCTAAGGTCAGTAATTATTCTAATGTTTCAAGCTACATTTTCTCCTAAATTTTATGCCCTGTGGTACATTCTGATTCTCGACATAGCGACGCTAGAGTCCAGACAGACTGGCTGTTCGGTCTAGCTCCCTACCAATCCACATCATAATTATTCTATTATAGTCGCTGGGAGTGAAATATCTTAGTCTTTTATGTGGACTATTAAATGCTTGGAAAGTCATTAGATTATAATTAAAGCTATTATTTTTATAAAGTATTTTATAATGTGTAGATAGCTGTATGAATTCTTTAAACCACGGCAGGCATTCAGGTCAATTGACCATTAACGGAGTGTGGATATGTTAGAGTTATGAACTATGCTTAGACTATGTTAGACCTATAATAAACTTTTTAACATGTGAACCCACTCTCTTAACGCATCTTGTTCGTATATTAGGTGAATTTAATAAAAGAGATATCACGCATTGTAAAAATATACCAAGAAACCGTACAGTGAAAGATACTAGTGTTTTGTTAAAGTTTTTATAGTTTATATAGGAAATATTTATCTTAATGTTGTTACTGTTCTTAAAATATTTTATTTTTCCTTGTTTCCTTTCCTCACTGGGCTCTTTTCCCTGTTGGGGCCTCTGGGTTTATAGCATCCTGCTTTTCCAACTAGGGTTGTAGCTTAGCATTTAATAATAATAATAATAATAATAATAATAATAATAATAATAATAATAGAGAAATCTTGACTCTTCTAAATATCCTATAAATTTAACTGCCTAAATCTATATCAAAGGTTATAAATATGACATTGTTCTGAAGCCTTCTGAACTTTCTATTATTATTATTATTATTATTATTATTATTATTATTATTATTATTAAATGCTAAGCTACAACCCCAGTTGGAAAAGCAGGATAGCCCAGGGGCCCCAACAGGGAAAATAGCCCAGTGAGGAAAAGAAACAAGGAAAAATAAAATATTTTAAGAATAATAACAATATTAAAATAAATATTTCCTATATAAACAATAAAAAATTCAACAAAACAAGCAGAAGAGAAACTAGATAGAACAGTGTGCCCGAGTGTACCCTCAAGCAAGAGAACTCTAACCCAAGACAGTGGAAGACCATGGCACAGAGAACTCTATATGTTTTTTAAAGAATTATATGAATTATAATTTTTCGGCAACTTTTAATCATACAGGCATAATTTTCTCTTTTCACCCAGTTCAAGAACTTTGTGAGGTACGTCATCTTTGGACTCATTGTTTATGCAGGTAAGAATTGTGGGATTTGCCTGACTTTATTGTCAAAAGCTAAATTCTATGCACCTAGTTATGTTACTTGATAAGGGTTTTATCATCGGTTTGCTTTTCCTTTTTTATTTCCTTTTTATTGAATAATGTTTTTTTATTTTTTTATTGAATAATGTTTGTGTTTTGCATTTTTATGTTTTTTATTGAATAATGTTTTTTTCCTTTTTATTGAATAATGTTTTTTTTCTTTTTTTATTAAATGTTTTTTTATTGAATATTTTTTTATTGAATGTTTTTTTCTTTCTTATTAAATAATGGTTTTTATTCCTTTTTATTGAATAATGTTTTTTTTATTGAATAATGTTTTTTTATTGAATAATGTTTTTTCCCTTTTTATTGAATAAGGTTTTTCCCTTTTTATTGAATAATGTTTTTTCCCTTTTTATTGAATAATGTTTTTTCCCTTTTTATTGAATAATGTTTTTTCCCTTTTTATTGAATAATGTTTTTTATTGAATAAGGTTTTTTTCTTTTTTATTGAATATTTTTTTTTCTTTTTTTATTCCTTTTATTACTGAATAATATTTTTTCCCTTTTTTTTATTCTTGTTATTAAACTGTTTGGTTTTCCTTTTTTATCCCAGGCCCTAGTAACCCGTTTTTATATATTTTAACATCATTAGTTTTTTTTTTTTAATAATGTTCCAAACATTGGGAAGACCCCTTGCAGCGTCCTTTTCACCCTGATTGCACCCTCTTTTTAGCCTTCTAATTTACCTTCAATCCCACTTTAGGTTTCCCCTTCTTACCTAAGCACTAAATGCCACTCCCTTCGGCCCCTGTGTGCTAGACAAATTGGACCAAATTTTCATAAATCAGTCCAATATTAATTCATTATTATTTATTCTGGAAAATCTTCCATTAAATTGTCATGAATTTCATAATCAACCAATAATTTTTTTTATGATTTATTTTGGTAAAACTTTCTTTAAATTACCCTAAATTTCATAAATCAAACCAATGTTAATTTATTATTATTTATTCTGGTAAATGTTCGATTAAATTAGCCCGATTTTCTTAAATCAATTGAATTTTCATTTTAATCTTTTTTTTTTTTTTTTCAAATTATATGTTTTTGATTTGACCCAAAAATATATTTAACTTGATTTTAATCTTTTAAATTCTTTTGAAATTATAATTTTCTCTTTTTCCAGAATCAGCATTCAAGGTTCAGTTAATATACGCATTTTTCGGTACCATTATGAGTGCCGTTATAATTTCCACCCTCCTGACCGTCAACGTAAGCTTAGGAAAGTACCCAACAGAATTATTTGGTTACCAGTGCATAGCGTTCATCGCGATCTCATTAATGTCACCTCTATTCCCCTTACTTTGCCTGGGCACATTATTCAGAGTCATTGAATCAAAAGTCTTCACTTTTTACGTAATAAGCCTCCTGGTCATCCCAGCCCTATCGGATGTCAATGCTATATTCGAGAAGAATGTGGAAAAGAACTCAGAGTATTTGACTGCCATGGTGAAAAACCTGAGGAAAACGCAAGACGCCCATTCGGAAATTGGCTCCAGACTTCACGAATCTCAAAGGGCCATAATAGAAGCAGAAGGTAGACTAATCGAGAACACTTTGCTTCGAGATACAGCTTACGCGGCAGCGGTAGAGTGGTCGACGAGGGAGCAACAGAACGTTGATTCTATAAGTGATGTTTGCACGCCATTCATTGATGGTATCTATACCTCCTGTCGGTCGGGCTTTGACGATGCTAAGGATTTCGTCGTTGATAATTACGAGGGAATAAATAGTCATGTTGGAAGAATAACTACCAAGATAGGCAAGAGAGTTGTATGTAGAGATATAAAAAAGACTGCCACTGAGAAAGATCCTTGTAATAAATACAAAGAGAACAGGGAGAAGCTGTTGGCGTTTGCTCTAAAAAAGGAGGAAAGTGACGCTGCTAAAGAAAATGACGCTTCTGAAAGCATGTTTCAGTTTGAGATCAAGGGAAGAGCTGTACTCAAGACGTATACGGAAGGTTTTGAAGACATCCACAAAATTTACAGAAATTCTTTCAGACTCTTCCTCAAAATAATGTACGTAGTTAATGAAATCATTTCATTTTTCTGCGAATATCAGCTGTTGATCATATTGATAGGTACCTCCCATACAGTGATTCAATTTAAAACGGATAAAAGTTATAGGAATACCCGTATTTCAAGGCTTGTAAAAAAACTCTATGAGGATATTTACAAGACACCATTTTCGCAAAAACCTTTAATTATGGAGTATATAAAAATCAGATACTTATTTGATTTGTCTGCCATTTTAGCCGTTGTGTTCTATTTGCTAAACCTTCTACTTGATAATGCTATAGGTGAGAAGAATTATGCCAAGGTTGAAAGTCACGATAGTATCATAGTATATATTTTTGCTATCCATCTTTTATTTTTGACATTAGGTAAAGAATTTCTTGGAAACTTGGATATCATTTTCCTCGAAAGCCTTGATGAAGCCATGAGGAGAGAGAGGGCAAGATTCCAAGTCGAGCAACTAGCGCTCGAAACTAGCAGTGAGAAGAGGAAGGATTTTCTCTCGTTTTTAAAGTGCAGTTCGTGTGAGAGGAGAATTACCAAGCATAGATGGTGTCCTGATAAGTGCTGTCGTAGATTGCTGTGTCAGTATTGCGTATGTCATTAAGTATTTTGGTATTTTTAGGGCTGTGTATCAAAACATACATACATACACATACCAAAGGCACATCCCCCAATTTTGGGGGGTAGCCGACATCAACAATGAAACAAAACAAAAAGGGGACCTCTACTCTCTACGTTCCTCCAGCCTAACCAGGGACTCAGAAGAGTTCAGCTGGTACTGCTAGGGTGCCACAGCCCAACCTCCCACATTATCCACCACAGATGAAGCTTCATAATGCTGAATCCCCTACTGCTGCTACCTCCGCGGTCATCTCAGGCACCGGAGGCAGCAGCAGGTATCAAAAAGAAAAAAATTGAGATTATTGCCCTGTAGTTGTAACGTATCTTGGGAAGCTAGTGCTGCCTTAGCATTAAACATGAATTTCGGGTGTTTGAAAGGATACATTTTATTCAAAAACATATTTATTTTTCTGTTTATGACATGGGAAAATTTTAGTTCAATCAATCCCTTTTTTTTTTTTTTTTTTTTTTTTTTACGTATCTTGAGAAGCCAGTGCTGCCTTAGCAATAAACATGAATTTTTTTTTTTTGGAAGGATATGTTTTATTTAAAAGCATATTTATTTTTCTGTTTATGACATGAGAAAATTTTAGTTTCTATCAATCCTTTTTTTTTTTCTTTTTTTTTTTTTTACGTATCTTGAGAAGCCAGTGCTGCCTTAGCAATAAACATGAATTTTGTTTTTTTGGAAGGATATGTTTTATTTAAAAGCATATTTATTTTTCTGTTTATGACATGGGAAAATTTTAGTTCAATCAATCCCTTTTTTTTTTTTTTTTTTTTTTTTTACGTATCTTGAGAAGCCAGTGCTGCCTTAGCAATAAACATGAATTTTGTTTTTTTGGAAGGATATGTTTATTTAAAAGCATATTTATTTTTCTGTTTATGACATGAGAAAATTTTAGTTCAATCAATCCACTTTTTCTTGGGGGGGGGGTTGTTTAAAAGGATATATTCTATTTAAAAACATTTATTTTTCTGTTCATGACATGGGAAAATTTTAGTTCAATCAATCAATTTTTTTTTTTTTTTTTTTTTTTTTTTTTTTTTTTTTTTTTTTGTAATCTGCCAATATTGTAAATGGCTGTAGGCTCAGTGTTATTTACTAAGAAGATGAGTTTTATTTTAACCTTCTGTCAATATTGTAAATGATTATAGGCTAAGTGTTGTTTGCTAAGAAATTGAGTTTTATTTTAACCATCAGCCAATATTGCAAATAGTTACTGGCTAGGAGTTGTTTATTAATAAAATAAGTTTTACTTTAGTTTTTTTTTCAGTACGTTGGCAGCATTGCACAATATTCTATCATTGGCATTGACTTATGAGTATACTTGGCATTTTTTTTTCTTTTTATAAAAGGACGTATGTACTGTGAGCTTACTCTTATCATGGTATATGAAACTTTTCATTTCTATATACATCATTGTGCTATAGGACAATTATTAGTTTATAATGCATTCACGAGCAATAGTATGACTGCAAATTTGCAATGATATTAGTCTTGCAATGTTCAGTTATTTCTTTTTTTTTACCAATTAGAATATGGATAGTAACTGACTATGATTTTCATTACCTGTTAAGTGTCTGAATAAAAACCTTTTGGAAGTTAAAAGAAATCCACACTATACATATATTCTTGAATAGGATAAATACTATGAAAAACTTTGAGTTGAAGAATGGCATAGCCTAAAATTCATATATTGTCAATATCATCCAAAGTATTTATTAGAGGTTAAAGGTCTAGTTTAAGGGCACATGAGAGAATTGTGCTAAATCTAACATGGAAGGATTGAAAAACAGCTAAATGGATACGTCAAAAAACTAAAGTAATGGATATCCTTGAAACCATTAGCAAGCTCAAATGGAACTGGATGGGGCACATTGCCAGGATGACAGAC
Organism: Palaemon carinicauda; assembly: GCF_036898095.1. Taxonomy (NCBI): domain Eukaryota; kingdom Metazoa; phylum Arthropoda; class Malacostraca; order Decapoda; family Palaemonidae; genus Palaemon; species Palaemon carinicauda. Next base: position 120,688,493 of record NC_090745.1, on the reverse strand, counting down.
AACCGATGGACATCACGAACAACCTTCTGGACACCCCGAGGATACACAAGAAACCGAGGAAGACAAAAAACCCGCTGGCGAGATGACTTAGACCAACATAAGCAACAGTGGCACAGAATAGCTTGCGATAGAAGTCTGTGGAGAAACCTGGGGAAGGCCTTCATCCTAAAAAGGACTTTTGAAGGCTGAAATGATGATGATGATGAAAGGTTTAGTTAAAGGTAGCCTGGTTGCCTCACAGTTATCCAAATACTTATAAATCCGGTAAATTACTCTTAATCCAGATGAGTTATACGCCATGCGCGTCGATATTATGATTGTGCTAATAGACATTTTAGTCAATTGTAGATAATGTGGATTTAAGGATTTTTATTAACTCTAGCAAGCCCTCTCAGGGTATGAGAGTAGGCTTACATTACAAAATAAACAAAATTATAATTTGACGTCCAATAATAGTACAAGATGACAGTAGAAAGAAGCAAAACTATTTCTATTCACATATCTATACAATACCCCTGTACTGTACATATATCCGTATACCCATATATGCCATGTATAATGGGGACATGAGCGCATATGGACTATATAAACTAATATATAACTAAAACTGTTCCATTATTACTTTTAAAAATTTTGCTAGATAGCACAATTCTCTCTTATTTTCTATCTTAAGCAATTGACTAAACTGTATACTATTTGGTCTAATGTAATAATATATTTTTATATACAATTTTCTGAGGCTACTGAAATAAGGACCCACCAGAGTATAATGTGGTTGAGGAAAAGAATAAGATTACAAAATATAAAGAAGAAGAAACGCTACAGAAGTGATGACGTCACGTTGACTATTTCCTTTCCGGGGTTGCCAGTTGGCCTTTTTCGGGCCCAAAAAACTCCAAAATTTGGCCTTTTTTCCATGCTAGATACCTGAATTTGGCCTTTTTGAAATTGGTCAGATTTGAATGCTATATTTTTGGCCCTTTTTTTACTATTAGGTTGGCCTTTTAAAGCTGCAGTTGATCAGACGTTGCCCTTTTTCATTTGGAAAACCTGGCAACCCTGTTCCTTTCATTATTCACTTGTGGTTGGGCTGTGAGCCTGAAGACACTGCCAGACAAGAGGAAACAGAAATGGAATAGCTTAGTAATTGGTTTCTCTTATTGTAATCGGAGAATCCATAAAGCAGCAAAGATTCAACACCGATTTACTAAATCCTGGTAAGTTAGGCTGCATTTGTTTACGTTTTGAATTGTTGCATTTTTTTCATCTTTACTCGTGCTTTACTGTGAGATCAAATGACAGTTTTTAGAAAGCCATATTTATAAAAGAATAGGGTTTTTTTGGTTAATGTCCAGGAGAGGGCTGCATGAAGATATCAGTGATTTTCAATGAAATTTTACTAGAATGTGTAGGAATGTATTAAATAGTGGTATACGAGTGAGATAATTTAGTGAAATTCAATAACAGTCGGAAAAAAAAAGATTAGGACATTGTTCTTTGCAGACGACGGTCTAATTGTAGCAAAAAATATAGATGCAGAAGCAAACATAAAAATACTAGTAGAAGTATGTAGAGAACGTGGGCTAGAAATAAACAAAAATAAGAGTCATATATAATATGAAAGAAAACCCGGAAGAAATAGAGGGTATTAAAGTAACAGATAGCATAAAATACTTAGGAATAGAGATAGAAGGGAAACGAAATATGTATAAAAAACAAAAGAAGAAAACGATGGAAAGAGCAGAAAAGCTAGCTAACTTAACCTACTCAATTAATGCGAAAAGCTGCCAGAAAATACTGATAGGAAAAACATATTGGAAAAATGCAGCCTTACCGGGAATACTGTATGGCACGGCAGTAATGAACATAACAGAAAGTGAAATAAAACGATTACAGCAGATTGAAAACGGAGTAGGAATAAAAATTAGGATAGCAGGAGGAAGGCTAAGGCTTGTGAAAAGGATAGAAGAGGGGGGAAATGATTTGCTGAAGACAATTCTGGAAGAAATGAAAATAACAGGTGGATGAAAGAGACTAGGAAATGGATTAAAGATATGGAAATGAACGATAGAACCTTTAGGAGAATGGGAAGAGAAGAGCTTAAGGCCAAAATTAGAGAAGTAGGCCTAGATGGTAAAAAGTGGAGGGATGAGATTAAAGGGAAAAATAGTTTAGAAATATACGAACAAGAAAAAGGGCAAATAGAAGAAATGTTTTATGATAACAAACCTAATTCTATTATTATGTATAGAGCTAGGGCCAACTGTTTGAAATTATATGATAGACATGAAGCAGGAGGTAATGAAGAATGCAGACCTCAGCGACAAGGAAGAAAAATAGTGGAATTGCAACAGCCATATGAAGAAGAAAAGAAGAAGATAATAGGAAACGTGCTGTTCAAGAAAGAAGGAATAGAGAAAAGAAAAGAAGATAATAGGAAACGTGCTGTTCAAGAAAGAAGGAATAGAGAAAAGAAAAGAATATATTCATCAAATGTGGAAAAAAAGAGAGAAGAAAATAAAAGAATGAGAATAAAGAAGAAAACCAAGGAGGTGCCGATGGAAAGGCGAATCCCTTCGGCCAGCAACTGAACTGAACTGAACATTTCATTTCGTTTTTTAGACATGGATGATGGAGGCAGTAGAAGGCAGTGATGCCAGATGGGTAGTCTAAAAATCCCCAAAACTCATGATAAAAAAATCCACAAAACCACCCAAAAATCCCCATTTCCACAAATATAATTTCTTCCGATCATGTAGGCTTTACTCATATAAAAATGACTCGCCATAATTCATATAAGTGCAAGTAAACTAATTGCAACATTACAACTGTCTACTCCTCTTTGTTTCTTCTTCGTAGAAATTTGTACAGACTGTCCCTATCAGACATCCAAAAAACCCCAAATCTAGGGATAAATTCCCACATCTGGCAACACTGTCACTACGTGCTTGATATGGAGTCCATGTCATCTCATATTGCACAAGGAGTTGAAATTCCAGCTTTTTGTCCTGACTGTTTCCCAACTTTCAATGAATTTGTTGTAACTTATTCGGGGACTATTGAAAAACTAGTGGATTTGTGCCAGAGACAATTTAATTTTACAAAATAAAAATTGTCGGGCATGTCAAGGAACCTCCACAACGGCTTCAACGGCTTCACGTTTTCCTCAAAGCAGCAGCACATCTTTATAAACCAACAGTTTAAGGTAAGCTTCATTAATTTATAGAGTATATTATAATGGTGATAGTATAACGATGTATACAGCAGTACCATCACTTTGGATTTGGTTTGATGGATGTGTTAGGTAGTGGCCGTAAGGGGGGTGGGGGGGCTAGGCCTAGGTTGGGGTACAGGGCCCTAGGTTAGGTGGTTGTATTAGGTTCAGTAGTGCCCCGAAAATCACTGTGGCTTTAAGGGGGCTGAGCCCCCCCGGTAGGCCTAGGTAGGGGTACAGTGCCCCTAGTTTAGGTGGGTTTATTAGGTTCAGTAGTGCCCTGAAAATCACTGTGGCCCTAAGGGGGGGTCGCAGAGGGGGCGGAGCCCCTCTACCCCGGTAGGCCTAAGTAGGGGTACAGGGCCCCTAGGTTAGGTTAGGTGGGTGTATTAGTTTGGTAGTGCCCTGACAATCACTGTGGCCTTAAGGGGGTGTCGCAGTGGGGCGGAGGCCCCCCCCCCCCCCCCCCCCCGCGGTAGGCCTAGGTAGGGGTACAGGGCCCCTAGGTTAGGTGGGTTTATTAGGTTCAGTGGTGCCCTGAAAATCACTGTGGCCTTAAGGGAGGGTCGCAGAGGGGGCAGAGCCCCCCCCCCCCCCCCGGGTAGGCCTAGGTAGGGGTACAGGGCCCCTAGGTTAGGTTAGGTGGGTGTATTAGTTTGGTAGTGCCCTGAAAATCACTGTGGCCTTAAGGGGGGGGGGGTCGCAGAGGGGGCGAAGCCCCCCCCCCCCCCCGGTAGGGGTACAGGGCCCCTAGGTTAGGTTAGGTGGGTGTATTAGTTTGGTAGTGCCCTGAAAATCACTTTTCTCCTCCTCCCCCCACCCAAAAACCCTGCTTCCCACTGGGGTCCCCCATAATTGTAGTAGTAGGTTTATGTGTACATTTTGTGTGTAAGAGTTAAGCCTTAGTTTCTTTTTTATTCATTTCCTCATGTTTCTATGCAATGTGCAACTATAATCTGGTCGTTTTTTGCCGTTTTTCGTCGTTTATACTTGAAAAACGGGTGCGGCCTTCTAGACATTTACCGGTTTTTTTTGTATTATAATTGCATATGTCTGTGACAAGTTATCAAATAATAATTTAAAAAATGGCAACTAGTCTGCTGGTTTGTGAACAAAGAAAATCATGATAACCCTGTTTTTACTTTTTTTCAGATTGGAAAGACAAACAACTCCGAATAACTTCTCAGTGGCTGCCATTACCATAGCTGTACTATTCGTGACGGAAAAGCAATCAAAGTCTTGGAAAACTTAGCACAAATTTGAAGGTGAGTAGTCCATTATGCCAACTGTTTTGTCATGCCATTCTGAATTCATCTATCCATCTATACTCATTTTTTTTTAATGAGGCACATTTACACCGACTCGCAGCGGTGCCTTTTTAGCTCGGAAAAGCTTCCTGCTATCTGATTGGTTAGGATTATCTTGTCCAAGCAATCAGTGATCAGGAAACTTTTCAGAGCTTAAAGGGCACCCATGTGAATCCGTGTAAATCTGCCTCATTAAAAAGAATTGACTAATAGGTGCTATGTCTGTGACGTGGTCTGTCAATTATCTCCACCTGGTCCTCTCTTTAGCTCTATAAATTTTCCAGCTGTCACATTCTCTTTTACATCTTCCAGTAAGCTGTCCTAGAAACTTTAACTTTGCTGGCCTCTTGCTCTTCTCACCTCTGTCGTTCCTCTTTTACATCTTCCAGTAAGCTGTTCAAAAGCTTTAACTTTGCTGGCCTCTTGCTCTTCTCACCTCTATCGTTCCTCTTTTACATCTTCCAGTAAGCTGTCCAAAAGCTTTAACTTTGCTGGCCTCTTGCTCTTCTCACCTCTATCGTTCCTCTTTTACATCTTCCAGTAAGCTGTCCAAAAGCTTTAACTTTGCTGGCCTCTTGTTCTTCTCACCTCTATCGTTCCTCTTTTACATCTTCCAGTAAGCTGTCCAAAAGCTTTAACTTTGCTGGCCTCTTGCTCTTCTCACCTCTATCGTTCCAGTAAGGCAAGAAATTTGATAGTTTCTCGTCTTATTACATGTCCTAGAAATTCCATCTGCCTCCTCCTTATCACTTTTGTAAATGATCTCTCCTGATTATTATTATTATTATTATTATTATTATTATTATTATTATTATTATTATTATTATTATTATTATTAGTATTATTCAAGCTACAACCCTAGTTGGAAAAGCAAGATGCTATAAGCCCAGGGGCTCCAACAGGGAAAAATAACCCAGTCAGGAAAGGAAATAAGGAAATAAATAAATGAAGAGAACAAATTAACAATAAATCATTCTAAAATAAGTAACGACGTCAAAACAGACATGTCATATATAAACTATTAACAACATCAAAAACAAATATGTCATAAATAAACTATAAAAAGACTCATGTCCGCCTGGTCAACAAAAAAGCATTTGCTCCAACTTTGAACTTTTGAAGTTCTACTGATTCAACCACCCTCATTTGTTACTCTCTCAATCCAAGGGATCTTCAACATTCTTCCGTAAAACCCCAATTCAGCTGCATTTGTTTTATTTTTCAAGTTCTTGTTCAATGACCGTGACTCCGAGTCGTAAGTAAGTGTGGATCATACATAGGTTTTCCGTGCTCTAACTTGAATCCCTGTCCTCTTGTTTTTCAATAGGGTTTTCAAACAGTTGAGGGCATTGTTTGCTAGTAGTATAACTGTTAAAAAGATTGTTATATGCAGTTTATATTTGGTTCCCATGATCACTGGGATAGGTTAACTTTGGGCTTGTGACACTTGTTCTTGTATCCATAAAATCAAATACTTTAGTTTTCGTCATTTGAAAATGAGGATAATGAAATAATTGATCGAACAAGCTTCTTTTATTTTGTTTTCAATAAGCTAGAGGTTTTTATACATTGTTAGGCAAGGATTAAATGTGGTACTATAACATTATTTTTAACTATTTAGCTTGTGTTTTGGTAATTTCTGATCATTATAGTTAGGGTTAAATTTTTTGTACAATTTTTAATTAAATATGTTCGGGAGGGAAAATGCATTTATTATGAAATCACCGTAAAAAAAAAAGTATTTGACTGTGTACTAGTAACAGATATGCATAAATCACACTAAAGTAATATGGAAAAAGGTTATCTCTGGTCTGTCATTGGAAATGGCTAAATGTATGGGAGAAAAACATGGAATGAGGGAAAAGCAGGTTATGTCTTAGCCCAACTACACCTACCTAACCTAAGAGGGTAAAATTACAGAACCGTGCAATAAACGCTGGGTAGTTTGTAGCGCTACGGCCAAGCGTCCTAATTTGCTTATTATCGCTCCGACTGTTATCTTGTATAGAATAAAAACTTTTGGAAATGGTCTACGGATCTTAAATATGTTGTGTAAGGGGGGGGTCCGGGGGGGGCGCAGCCCCCCTGGGTAAGGACACAGCTTTTAGCATAGGTTAGGTGGGTTTTTTAAGTTAGCTTCTCCCGTCGTACTCGTAGGTAAGGAAACTTGTGTAAGGGGGGGGGGGCAAAGCCCCCCTGGGTAAGGATACAGCTTTTAGCATAGGTTAGGTGGGTTTTTAAGTTAGCTTCTCCCGCCAAAATCGTTTTTAGAACGACGGCCACAGTTCAGAATATTCCCGTTTTCTACGGGATCTGGCCGTCACCCTACAAACGCTCCTAAACGCTTTATAGAAAGTAAGACTTTCTAATGTTTTTGTGGTGTTTTGAAGTATTCCGATAATGATTTTCTGTTAGAAATACATAGTTTTTGAGTTATGGTGAGTCAACTACCATAATAATAAAGCTATGGCTTTGCGCCAGGTATTGTCATCGTTTATGTCCGAAACACCATAAAATGTACAGTGTGTTAACCGAATTGTATGATATTTAAATCTACTCTTTTTAACTTTGTTGTGTATGCCAGTTGTCATCTTAAAAACACTAGTAATAAAAAAAAGTTACCGTAATCAAAACAGGGTACAGTATTAGTAACGAAACGGTCAAAACACAAGCTTTTGTTTGGCAGGACATCCGGACACGTAGAAAACATGGTTTTCCATCCAATTTTCTATGGAGTTATTGGAAGCAGTGTTCATCTTATTATAAATAAGCTAATGATTTATTGGTTTTTGCTCTTGTCTTGGTTTGCTCCGCTCTTCTGAAGCTTGCTTCTCTCATTGCTCCTGTGAGTTATTACGCACTTGCCCCTTTTCAGCTTAAACTGAACATGTTCAAATACCAAGTATTCAAATATTTCTTTTAGCAAATTTCATGTCAGTTAGAAATTGAAGTGTCATGCTTTTACCAAATAAAATCTTATTAGACACAGAATTGTCTGATATCTTTTTCTGAATGACTTTTAGAGAAAAAAATTAGTCAGTCAGTGCTGTAATATTTTGAGAATTATTAGCTGGTCAATGACAAGCACCATAGTGTTCACATTCTTTATTATTTAACAAGTTCTTTTAATTAAAATTGACTCTGCCATCATATTTCTATTAACAAGAAGTTGCTAATTTAATAATAAAATAAAATAACATTAAAAGTAAAGAAATGTCAAGTCTCGCTTTACAAACAAAGATTTACTGTAACCTATTATTAGCAAAACTTCATAATCTCCTCCTACACCTATTGACGCAAAGGGCCTCGGTTAGATTTCGCCTGTCGTCTCTATCTTCAGCTTTCAATTCAATATTTCTTCACGCTTCATAGTTCTCAACCAAGTAGGCTTGAGTCTTCCAACTCTTCTAGTGCCTTGTGGATCCCAGTTAAACTTTTGGTGAATCGATCGATCTTGGGGAGTGCGAAGAGATGCCCAAACCATCTCCATCTACCCCTCATCATGATCTCATCCACATATGGCACTCTAGTAATCTCTCTTATAGTTTCATTTCTAATACTGTCCTGCTATTTAGCTCGCAATATTTTTCTGAGGGCCTTTTTCTCAAATCTGCTAAATCTGTTGGAGATTTTCATTGCCATACCATGACTCTTGTCCATACAGTAATACAGATCTCGCAGATCCCACAAAAGAAAAAAAAATGGTAATGCTAACACATGAAATTATTAGCCTTTTTATTTCCAAATGAAAATCATTGGGAGTAGCCATTTAGGCCACTATATATCAAACACAAATTTTAAACATAAAACTTACCCGCTGGTTATATAAGAATGGCTAAAGTCCCTGGACGCCCGGTAGAAATTCAAAACTCGCGGCAATCGCAGATATGCCAGGTGTATACTAGCGCCCTCGCGGTAGACAGGCCGAACTATTCCATCCAATTCAGACCTTCTTTGCCGCCATTGCTGGCTGGAACAATTGAAATTCACTCGCGACTTACTTTGATTTGGACGGTTTATTTGGTGATGTACACTGTCTTTTGGTTTTGGGCTTTCGCTTTAGTGATTTCTCTTTCATATTATCTTGAAATCTTTGTTGTTTTGGGTGTATTTAGTTAGTTTTGACCCTTGTTTTTGTTTTGATCTCTCTCGTAACTCTTCAATATGGCCGACCCCTCCCCTGTATATAAGAAGTGTATTAAAGGATGTCATACTCGTCTTCCTAAAGCTTCTATTGATCCTTATACGATTTGTGTGAAATGTAGGGGAAAAACTTGTACTTTTGGGGATCGGTGTGTAGAATTTTTTTCTTTGACCGAAAGTGAGTGGTTAGCTTATGAGTGCTATACTCAGAGACTAGAGAGAGACAGAATTAGGCGCAGTTCTTTTCGTTCTGTAGATTTACCTGTATCCATTGTCATTGATCCTAATCCTTCCCCCGTAGTGGTAGATCAGGAACCGAAGGAACCTACGATGAAGAATATGTTGTCCGCGATTCAAGCACTCGGCGTAAGAGTTGAATCGTTAGCAGCGGATAAGAACCAAATTATGTCCGAAATTAATTTGCTTAAAAGTTGTCGCACAGGCGACCTATCAAGTGCGAAAAGTTCGGCTAATATGTTCAGTGTTGTGTAGGGTGCGTCTGCGCGATCCTGTCGTTCGCCTAGCCTAAGATCTCTTTCAAGCTCCTGAACCCGTGGGAGAAGTTACGGCGAAAGGGAACGAGAGGCGTCATCAATCGCGCAGACGTCCCCTCGAGCGTTCCTGCTCTCGTATCACAGGTCGCTCACCCTCATCATAGGAAAGGTGAGGTTAGTGCATTATCGCCATCTTCGGATGAAGTCTCGCGTGACGAGGTCTGGTGTCAAGCCTCTAGACCTCTTAAGAGAAAAGCGCACGTAGTGGAACAGCGGCACGATTCTCCGCAACAACCAGGCTGTAGCCATTGGAATACACCTGAGCGTTTTTAGTCCCTTGGCGAGTGTTCGCCTGCGAAACGCTCTGACGTGGGTTCTGAAATGGATAAAGGTTTGGTGCAGTCAGATTCGGAGCTGATCCCTGGTTCTGGTGTTACGGTTCATGCACCGCCGCTTCCATCAGACTGGTGTTCGTCTCCCGAAAGTGGGGAAAAATTTGGAAGTGATGAGGAAGGCGATTTCGCATTGAAAGAGGCTGCACGCGTGTCGCCTAAGGGTGATCCCAAATGGTCTATGCTGTTGGGCATGAAGCAGCAACTCTAGCCATTGGAATACACCTGAGCGTTTTCAGTCCCTTGGCGAGTGTTCGCCTGCGAAACGCTCTGACGTGGGTTCTGAAATGGATAAAGGTTTGGTGCAGTCAGATTCGGAGCTGATCCCTGGTTCTGGTGTTACGGTTCATGCACCGCCGCTTCCATCAGACTGGTGTTCGTCTCCCGAAAGTGGGGAGAGATTTGGAAGTGATGAGGAAGGCGATTTCGCATTGGAAGAGGCTGCACGCGTGTCGCCTAAGGGTGATCCCAAATGGTCTATGCTGTTGGGCATGAAGCAGCAACTCTAGCCATTGGAATACACCTGAGCGTTTTCAGTCCCTTGGCGAGTGTTCGCCTGCGAAACGCTCTGACGTGGGTTCTGAAATGGATAAAGGTTTGGTGCAGTCAGATTCGGAGCTGATCCCTGGTTCTGGTGTTACGGTTCATGCACCGCCGCTTCCATCAGACTGGTGTTCGTCTCCCGAAAGTGGGGAGAGATTTGGAAGTGATGAGGAAGGCGAATTCGCATTGGAAGAGGCTGCACGCGTGTCGCCTAAGGGTGATCCCAAATGGTCTATGCTGTTGGGCATGAAGCAGCAACTCTCGTCGCTTATGCAATCTTATCGGCCTGCTGTTGGCAGTGCAGTTGGGCGTCAGTCTTCCGATTTAGACCCGTTGTCGCACAGGCGGCCTGTTGTCTCTGGAACTGATGCGTTGTCGCACAGGCGGTCTCCCAGCCGCAGTGTTCAACGGCAGGTTGAGGTGGATGCGTCTCGTCAGGGATCTGCTTCTCAACATCAATCGACCGCTCATACCGCCGAACGTCAGTCTTCTGAAAACTATATAACTATTGTAATGACTTAACTTTTATGGTTTTAATTGAATTCTCTTTTATTTTTCATATATAATAAATGCTATGGGCGTCAATGACCTTAGATGTCAGGATGCCAGAAAACTTTCAATCAATCAATCAATCAATCTCATGAGGGAGGGGCGTGAGAGTTAAGACAAACCTACTACAGTACTTTAAATTAGACCTTAACATGGACAATGTTCCCACAGAAAAAGTCTAGGTTCTTGTATAAAATTTTTTTTTAGGCCATGACACAGTGGTTAATTTAAACCTGGGTCATGGGCTGTAAGGATCCTTTGTTCTGCTCTCCTTTTGGGACTGAGCATTGCGATCCCAGGTTGTTAGATGAGCGGGACTTCCTCCCTCCTGAGGATGACCCCTACTAAGGGATGGAACGAGTGGTTGTATTCGTGTGGATCATATCACAAATTTTAAAAGTAATTTTTACTTTTCCTAGCTATACAAACCTGACTCTAAGTTTCATTTCCTGCCACATCCACTTTGCAAGTTCCAAATAAAATCAAAATGAAGGGTAAGGCGAGCTATGTTAGGGGAGGGGGGCCCTTCTCCCACTCGTACCAGTAGCTGCCAGCAAATCGTTAGTTTCTTTAATGACCGTTTCCAGCTTTTGACGAAATCATACCCTACAAAAGGTTTCAGGTTTGCATAGCTAGGACAAATACAAATTACTTTTCAAGTTTGTTATATTTCCAGTAAGTCTCGGTATACATGATAATAAACATAGTGGTACGTGGTTATGAAGAATTGCATAAGTTACTTTTTTTGTTTGTAGGCTTGCTATTTCTGTTCTTTCAGCCACTTCCTTATTTTGTAGACCTTCAAACAGCTGAAGAGGGAGGGCATGTCTGGAGTCTTCTACAAAAATTCAATTTTTCCTTAAAGACACTGGGACCAAACACTGGAGATCAGTCTGTGCTAGTTACAGGGTTTGTGGCTGATATTCGGCTATAGTTTTTTAAAATTTGGATTTTGTCTTAGATATTTTCACAAATATAGAACTGTACTGGTAATAAGTAAATTCATAAAGATTGCTTCATTAAATATCATAAAACATCTAATGTTCTTAGTTGACTGAAGTAAGATGAATATGTTAGAAAATTCTATGGTAATTTAAATAAAATAAAATAATTTGTCGTGCATATTTTTTATTGAATATTTTGATATGGCGAGTGACTTCATTTTTTGTTTTGCAGAATGGATGCTGTAATTAATAGAATACTAAAAAATGGCCAATGGAAATGCCGAGTCAAGTTTGATTTCTCAAGAGGAAGTTTGTATAATTCATTTGGAATGAAAAAGGTAAAACTGTTGAACATCCTAAAATTTGTGTTGACGGCAAAGCAGAACGTGCTCGTATGACTTCTTTCTGAAACATGAAAAGAGTACAGTAACCTTCTCGATACCCTATCATACACCTCGTCAAGATCCCCAAAACATGTGGAAACTTTACTGTTTTCGTCAATACTTCTCTTGGACTTGTCCTACTGTAAAGATAGCATCCACTGTGCACTTTCCTTACATAAACCCAAACTGCTGCTCATGTACTGTGTATCTATCAACTCGGTCAACCATCCTTCTATTCTTTTTAGTATCGTGAATACAGGCTCAAAAAGCTTTATTCCATTGTAGTTCCAACAATTTAATACTTCTCATTTTTCTTTTATGTGATTTAGTCATCCATTCATCTTCCCAGTCCCTTGGCATTTCAGTTAAATTCCTAATTGTTCCGTAACCGAAATACAAACCACGCTATTTACATTGGGTTTACTTTTTAGCGCAGCTGAAATGACGAGCCAATAGTTTTATTATTATTATTATTATTATTAAATGCTATTATTATTATTAAATGCTAAGCTACAACCCTAGTTGGAAAAGCAGGATGCTATAAGCCCAGGGGCCCCAACAGGGAAAATAGCTCAGTGAGGAAAGGAAACAAGGAAAAATAAAATATTTTAAGAACAGTAACATTAAAATAAATATATCCTATATAAACTATAAAAACTTCAACAAAACAAGAGAAAGAGAAACTAGATAGAACAGTGTGCCTGAGTGTACCCTCAAGCAAGAGAACTCTAACCCAAGACAGTGGAAGGCCATGGTACAGAGGCTATAGCACTACCCAAGACTAGAGAACAATGGTTTGATTTTGGAGTGTCCTTCTCCTAGAAGAGCTGCTTACCATAGCTAAAGAGTCTCTTCTACCCTTACCAAGAGGAAAGTAGCCACTGAACAATTACATTGCCGTAGTTAACCCCTTGGGTGAAAAAGAATTGTTTGGTAATCTCAATGTTGTCAGGTGTATGAGGACAGAGGAAAATCTGTAAAGAATAGGCCAGACTATTCGGTGTCTGTGTACGCAAAGGGAAAGAACCGTAACCAGAGAGAAGGATCCAATATGGTACTGTCTGGCCAGTCAAAGGACCCCCTAACTCTCTAGCGGTAGTATCTCAACGGGCGGCTGGTGCCCTGGCCAACTTACTACCTATTTAACGAGGGTTAATTACCCCCGCGCTAGTTAGCGGGGGGTAGGGGAAGGGTAGCTTGCTACCCCTCCCCCCCCCCACACACCGGTGACTTGCTTCACTTCACTTTTGGCTCGGCGATGAACAGACGTGTCTGTCCATCGTCCTCGTTGACAGCCTATGATCTTTTTTCTGCTTTTTCTTTACTACAGCTTGTGTGTGTGTTTGAAGTTGACTACCGATTATTATTATTATCTTTACTATGCGTACGTGCCCTGGTGTTGCCGGCCGCCCATGTGGGACCTTTATGTCGGCCTTGGATATGGATCCTCACACCATTTGCCCTCAGTGTCGGGGCCGACGGTGTGACCAGGAAAACGTGTAGTGAGTGTTGGGAGTGGTCTGCCTCCCAGTGGGAGAGGTTTGGCCGCCGGCGTAAGAAGAAGTCCAAGAGAGACCGTTCTCCTTCGGGGGTTGCCTTGAAGGAGAAGGTTCTCGGGACTCTTCTTTCGCCGCCCAAACCTCCTCCGAAGCTCCCCCTCGTCGGCTCCTAAGGAGAGTCGGCCGAGTGGTAGCGCAGTCCCTAGTTCTGTTTCCCGACCTTGGGTGGGGGGAGAGGGCGTCGCCTCCCATAGCGGGGCGGTTCCCCCTCCTCCTCCGGGGCAGGTTGTTGATAATTCATTGTCTAATGATGATCTCTTACAGATTTGGGCTTCCCTGGGGCTTAAGGGCTTGCCCTCCAGGGTCGCCTTGATTGACCTTGTATCGTTGGGGGCTGCCGTTAAAGCAGTCGCCGGCGGTAGCAGAGGTAGACCCTCTGTCTATCATCGACGTCGTGGTGGCAGAGGCCTCCGACGGGGCGGGGCAATCCTCTGTAGGTGCAGTTGAGGATGATGGTGCTGACGGCTCTCCTCCCCCTTCCGTACATCCTTCGAAGGGGGAAGCGAGTCCTACGGGCTCTTCTGCTGTTCAGCTTCCCTCTATGGGAAGTGCCTTGACTGAGACTCCCCTTCGGAGGACTGATGGTCCTGATGATCTTCCCCATGGCCGCCTTCGCCGTAAGGCTCACCGTCCGCTGCGTCGCAAGGGCCTCCCTTCCCCTTATAAGGGGGTTAAGAGGCGCCTTTTTGGATCTTCTTCCTCCTAAGGGGACTCTCCTCGTCGTACTCAGCCTACAGCTCCTGCTCCTTTGGACCTCTCTGCAGACCGTTCTCCAACTCCTGATGGAACTTCACCTTCTGCGGAACTCGTCACCCAACGGGCAACGGTCCCTTCGGGGCAAAGGGATTCTTCCCTTTCACGTGCAGTGTTAGCGCACAGGCGCTCTCCTGCTCGTCAGCGCTCTCCTGATCGTCAGCGCTCTCCTGCTCGTCAGCGCTCTCCTGCTCGTCAGCGCTCTCCTGCTCGTCAGCGCTCTCCTGCTCGCCGGCGCTCTCCTGATGTTCGCCCTCCTCGTCAGCGCTCTCCTGAGGACATCCTACATCCTGTGGTTCCTGAAGAGCGCTTAGTGCGCCAGCATGCTTCTGCTCGCCCTTCTGCAGTGTTAGCGCACAGGCGCTCTCCTGCTCGTCAGCGCTCTTTTGAGGATCATCGCCCTCCTGCTCGCCAGCGCTCTCCTGTGGTCTCTGACCATCCTGCAGTACCTGTTGGACACCCTGCGCGCCATCAGTCTCCTGAGCTCTCTCGCGATCCTCATCCTGTGTCTACGCAACATCGTCCGCGTTCTCCAGCGCTTGTTTCAAAAGCACATGTTCGCCCACGCGCCTACGATTTTCCTGTTCCTGTTCGTGAACGCGCCGCGCCACCTGTTCCTTCACAGGATCTCACGCGTCGCCCCCTTGCTCGCCAGCGTTCACAGACGATTCTAGTATCGCCTGTTCGTCAGCGTTCTCCTACGCGTCAACGATCATCTGTTTATCGGCGATCTCCGGACCGCCCGCGTGATTTACAACCTGCGCGCACGCGTTCTCCAACGCGTGCTCGCGGGCACCGATGGTTTCCCGCGCGCACTCGCCAATCTTCTACGCGCGCGAGTGCCGACGATCTTCTAGCCCTGACGATCTTTTTAAGCGCGCAAGCGCCAATGATCTTCTTACACGCGCAAGCGCCGACGATCTTCTTCGCGCGCGGGTACTGATGGTCTCCCGCGTGCGCGCCAATAGTCTTGCTCGCTCGCGCTACCGATGGTCTTCCGCGTGCGCCGATTGATTTCTGCGCGTGCCAACAAACTCCTACGCGATGCAGCACGCTCCAACATTCTGGTCCACACGGGCTCTTCATTCTTATCCTGTACATCAATATGATTCCTGCGCACTCTATGAAGTCTCGCCTGCGTGCCCGCATTTTCAGCAGTCTCCCGCACGCGAGCCCAGGGTATTCCCGCATGCCCGCATCAGCGCTTCGACAGTCTCGCGCGCGACTCCCGGGTATTCCCCATCGTGCCAGCGCCAGCGTGCTCCCTAGCGCAACCACAAATACCCTCCCCCGCATGAGGCTGCTGGACATCGCGCGGTAAGGGCGCCAAGCACAGAACAGCGTGCTTGCCGGTGGGGGGGAAGGTTCCAGAAAGGCCCAGGGACATGCCTTTCCTTATCTTTTTACAGGCGATTTCCCCTCCAGAGGGAGTATCTGACAGCGCAGCCGTCGGCCGGCAGCCTGGTTTGGGACTCTAATCAGAGTGGTAGCATAGGCTTTTAAGCCGTTTTCTCTGAATTGAGCCACAAATCCTTGGCTACTTCCACTTCCCCGATGAGGAAAAGAGGAGTTTCGGACGAGGTAACTTCTACGAGGTCATAGCTGTCTCCTCGTAAGTCTTTGAGGCAGGCACTCTCCCCCCTCATACTTTTCTCCCTTATCTTCGGACAAAGTTTTCTCGCCCTTAGAAGAGTCACGGGAGGTGAGACGTTCCCCAATCACACCATTAAAGGAAACCCCACCTCGCGCGGTAAAGTCTTCTCGAATAAGGGTGGAGAAGAGCCTGCCTCCGTCGTGGTTGGAGTCCTGCATCCCTCCCGGGAGGGAGTCAAAGGACTCCCAGACAGTAACGGGAGTCCCTTACCACCAAAATCTACAGGCTCAGACATTCTTTCGCTATGAGAACGAACCTGTTTGAGCCTAAGGACGTGAAGTAAGCAGCTGAGAGGTGTAGGAAGTCACCAAGACTCCCTCCTATATGGGGCTTTGACATTCAAGCCCTATAAACCTCCAGCACCTCAGCAACCACGTCCCACCAAAACAACGGCAGCTAAGACAGTGGGGTCTAAGCCCTTTCCGGTCAAGGACAAAAAAGGCAATTAGTCCCTCAGGGGAGGGAAGAATCCTAGAAGGAGCAGCCGAGGCCGCAAACGCTAGGATTGCCAGTTCCCCTGCATGTCCGCCAGTGGCGGGATACCTACAAGGTTGCGCAGACAGGTTGCGGCAACTCAGGGACGATTTCTGTAATCAGTCATGGATATCGCGTCCTGTTCACAACACCTCTACCTCCCCTGAGGACGAATCCAGTGTCATTTAAAACCCTTGTCATGGGATCAGCAAGGCGGCGAACTCTGTGGGCAGAGGTCCAGATTAAAGCATACTTCAGTCAGCATGGAGACCGCAGACTCAGTCAGTCTGGCAGTAAACCGCAAGACTTCTTGTGTATTCTGGACCTGAAGACCGTGTACTTCCAGATCCCAGTCCATCCTTCTTCAAGGAAGTACTTAGGATTCAGCATAGACTACAAGGAGTACCAGTTCAAGGTGCCGTGTTTCGGTCTTTCCACAGCACCACAGGGTTTCACCGGACTGTTCACCCTAATTTCATCATGGGCACTCAGGATCGGCTTCCGTCTCCTCCATTATCTGGATGACTGCCTGATCCTAGCAGACTCGGAGTCATTCCCTCTTTGACACCGAGACAAACTTCTACGACTTTGCCAGGATCTAAGGATTATGGTAAGTCTCGAGAAGTCCGCTCTGCTGCCCAATCAATGACTGGTTCACCTAGGCATGATTATAGACACCAATCTCCATAACGCCTTTCCATCAGACGACAGGATAGTAAGGTTGAGAAGAGTTGCAAGCACTTTCCTCAGACGAGAAGAGGTTCCAACCCAATCGTGGTTACGTCTCCTCGGTCACCTTTCACCCTTGGCTCGTCTAGTTCTCTACGGTCGCCTCAGGATGTGGTATCTCCAGGGGCAACTCAGGTCCTGGTGGAATCAAGGTTGCGATTCCCCGGACACCACGATCCCTATGGATCCTGCGGAACGGACGAATCGCCAGTGGTGGGTGACAAGCGAGAACCTACGAAGGAAAATGGATCTTCTCGTTACTTCCTCCGGTTTGGATGCTGTTTTCGGACACCTCAAAGGAAGGGGGCGGGGGGCCACGTATAAATCTCCAAATAAATCTGCTAGAGATGAAGACCGTCTTCCTGGCCCTTCAACAGTTCCAACAAGGACCTGGCGGGTCACTCTGTGGTGTGATGAGCTACTTCACCAAAGTAGTGGCTTACATCAACAAGCAAGGAGGTACCTTTTCAAGCAGCTATCCCATCTCTCAGTAGAGATACTGAGATGACCGAAGTCCACTCGATTCCTCTATCGGCTCGCTTCATCCCAGACAAAGGGAATGTACTCGCCGACGGTCGAAGCAGAGCTTCTCATATAATGAGTACCGGGTGGTCCTCGGATCATCCAGTAGCCAACAAAGTCCTGACTTTGTGGGGTTACCCGACTGTGGATCGGTTCACTACAGCGCTGACCTTCAAGCTCCCGCTGTATTGCCCCCCCAGTCCCAGATCCCAAGGCACTCTGGCAAGATGCCTCCCAACAACGGTGGGACTACATCGACGTGTAAGCTTTTCCCTCGTTCTGTCTGATGAGGAGGATGCTCAACAAGACCAGAATATCGGTCAATCTCTCGAGGACCCTTATGTGGCTCATCACGCGGAATGGTTTCCGGAACTTCCGAGAGAACTCCCTCTACGGCACAACCTACTCAAACAGCCACATGCCAACATCTTTCACAAAGCCGTAGCTTCGCTTCGACTTCAAGCCTGGAGACTATCCAGCATCTCCTCGTTAAGAGAGGATTGTCGCAACGAGTTGCGAACGGGATGTCTGGACACCTGCGTAGATCATCCGCAGGGGTCTACCAGGCAAAGTGGCGAGTTTCTGTGGTTGGAGTCGTGAGGGGTATCTCTCCACTCGATACCACTATTCCAGCAATAGCGGAGTTCTTTGTATATTTGCGGGAAGAATGCGCCTTTCAGTCTCGGCAATGAAAGGCTATCGCTCAGCCTTTAAGTCTAGCCTTCAGGCTCAAAGGAGTGGATATTTCTCCCTCGCTGGAACTTTCCATACTCAGATGAAGATATAATCTTACCTGCCCTCAGGCCTCTTAAGAGACCTCCCTACGAACCATTTCGCCAGGCTTCAGATCGCCATCTAAGTTGGAAGGCGGTGTTCCTACTAGCATTGGCCTCGTCGTCTTTTGAATAGTCCTGTGGTTTTGGGAATCGAATTGATTCCTGCTGTATGAAGAGTTCCATTCAGTAGGTCTATGGCATCATCAATACTTTCAAACTGTTCTGCTCTCCCTTCGATTCCACTTAGCTCAGAAAATTTAACCCAGTCTGCCTTGTCTAGATTCCAACGTGGCGATCTTTGCAAAGGCGGACCCTTGTGGTGTTTATAATGGTTGGTGCATGATCACTAGTATGCCAATCATCTAATGTCCTCCAATCAAAATCAAGAAGGCAGTTAGAGCTTGCAATTGAAAGGTCAATGCATGACAAAGTACCTGTCTGAACATGGAAGTGCGTGGGCTCTCCTGTATTAAGGAGTCCCACATCCTCATTCTCCACAATTGATGAGATAATATTGCCCCTTGTGTTGGCCAAAACATCACCCCATAAAGGATGTCTACCATTCATATCTCCCAGTAAGAGAAAAGGTTGAGGGAGTTGTTGAATGACCTCTGCTAAATCATCATATAAAATATTATCATTTGGAGGTAAGTACAGAGAGCATATTGTATATTTTCTCCCTATATCAATTTGTACAACAACTGCCTGCAGGGATGTACGTACAGACATAGGTATTTGGGGAACATCTCGACGAATGTACATGAGACTTCCGCCATGGCTCCCTGCTTGTTGATTATATGGTGTTCTATAGCTAACATTCTCTCGAGGACTAGGAGTGTTAGAATCAAGCATACTTTCCTGTAGACATACAATTATGGGGGAATGTTCATGAATTAGGTGCTTAAGTTCTTCATATTTCACCCTCAAACCCTGACAGTTCCATTGCAAAATGGAGGAGAAAACTATGGATTATTTCTGGAAGACATCTTGAATGAGGTCTTCCCATTAGCAGTTTTTAATCTAACATTATAACCTGTAGGTTTCTTCAGAGGTGGTCTTGTTATGTTGGGTTTTACGTTTGTGTATTTCTTTGTATCCTTTTGATCTATTTGTTGAGGTGGATGGTGGAGCTCAACTTGAATTTCTGATTTATTCAGTTTATCTTCTGGTTCATTAGAAACATCAACTGACAAAACGTCAAATTTATTTGATGTCATAACCTTAACGTTTCTAATGGAGGGTGGAGAGAGAGATGGTGGTCTCTCTCTTTTCTTATTTATCGGTGGTGAGGATCTACCTGGTTTTTGGACCTTCCCTACCACAGGTGCACCTGGTAACTTTGTTTCGGGTGGAACTTCCATCAAATCAGGCAAGGACATGGCCTGAGAGAGGTTAGTACTATTGCTGGTAATGGGGGATGAAGTTTGTATAGAAGTGGGCAGTGCCGCAGTTTTAATACACAGTGGCAAAGCCTTGGAAGGCAATATGCTTACCTTGTCACGCAAAACTTTACTATCATTAGGTAATGTATTTCTTTTCTTGGAGTTACTGGCAGCACTATGTGAGTTCGATGTCTCCTGTGGTATATTTTCTCTTGATTTCAGTGCCTTTGCATAGCAGTTTGTTTTTTTCAGTAGTCTTTTGGCATGTCCTACACTTATGTGTTCTACACTGGATTTGTTGAGGGCTGCTTCTTCAAACTTATAAATCTCGCAGTTCCTGTCAATGGATTTATGGTTTGAATTGCAGTTCAAACAGCTGGGCTTAAGTGTACACTCTCCATAAGGTTTTGAACAGATGATACACATTTTTTCATTTTTGCAAACTTTAGAAGGATGTCCAAATTTGAAACACTTGAAACATTGTAAGGGAGTTTGTTTGAAAGGTCGAACTTTTATTCTTTCATTTTCAATATCGATGTGGAAAGGCACATCAGCATCCTGGAAAGTAAGGATAATCATTGACGTCCCAGGAATCTTGTGCACTTTCCACACTGTTAACCCTCTTACCCCCAGGCTATTTGGAAATTTCCAACCCTTAACCCCCAAGGTGTTATTTTTTTCCCAGCACATTTTGCAGTATATTTTTTTTTAAATTGCTCTAATAGCCTTAATTTTTGTCATATAGAGGTCAGGTTGGTCTCATTCTCTTGGAAAAGGCCTGAATTTTCTAAAAAAAAAAAAAAAATTATCAAACATGAAAAAAAAAATTTTTATAGCATTTTTTTGCAAGGACGTACCGGTACGTCCATGGGGGTAAAGGGATGGCTTTTGTGAAATATACCAGTACGTCCTTTGGGGGTAAAAGGGTTAATGGGCACATGGCTAGTATTTCCTCTTCTGTAAATTCATACAGATCTTTATTGAAGACTACTCCCCTTCCGTAACTAAAGTTTAGGTGGGGTTTGACATCTAACATATCCTCATCACTGCTTGTCTTAAGGTTAGACAGTATAACTGATTGCGTGGATGATTTTGCATGGATTAAGAAGCTATTTTTCCCAAAGCGAGATATATCACCTGGTGCAATGGTTCCTACCTTTTTCTGAATTAGTTTGCTAATTTTAAAATAATTCCCATTACTCCCTTTAGGTTCAGCAACAAGCCACATTGGTGGTTTTGGCTTTCTTTGGGGGAGCATAGTTAAATCGATATCTTTCTCAAACCAGTCAGCAGGTCTATATACATCCAAACTGTTTGGTATCTTATCACATAGGGCACCCATGACATTTAAGTTATTAATTTTGATATCATTGATGTTGCATATTGCGTTAAATGCTTCTTCATGATTATTATAAGTTATCCATAAATGCCATTTTTCATTTTCAAGTTTCATTCTAATTTCTTTTATCACTCCATAGCATCTAAATGCTTTATAAATCATATCATATAATCAGTATTTATTGGAATTTGGGTAACATGAAGGATTCTTAGTTTCCCTTTGTTACCCGACTTAATTGGTTTTAAAACATTAGTAGAGGGGTCCTTTTTTGTTCCTAGGTCGTCAACAGAATTTTCCTTAATTGAATTAGCAGAGGTCGTCAACAATGCCGGGGGAGAGTCAGCGTATCCAGGGGATGGGGGTTCGTTACTTGAAGAATCCATTAGATGAGAGAGAGAGAGAAAAGGGTTAGTTTGATGTACCTGCTCGAGAATGTTAGGCCATCACACGTTAGAAAGGAAATTTGCACTCTTCACTATCGGCACAATTAGAGTATACTTCCCAGATGGTCCACTCCATACCCTACCCGAAGGATAGCATCAAAACAGATATAGAGGCACAGGTGTAAGCTGAACCCGCCTGCTAGGACTGAGACCAAGAAACTATGGAATCATCCTCCCCATATCTGTAATGACGGGCTTCCGGCCAAAAGCCGAGAGTCCTATCCCAAGCATTGGATCCCCCTGGATTCCGAAGACCCAACACTTGAGAATAGTTCCGCCAAAAAGATCCAAACCATCTTCGGGATGGCTGAAATCATCCAATACTCTCACATATAGCTTTGAATGCAAACACCTCCCAACCATGATACCACCTCCCACTCATCAAAGCAGGCAGCAATAAAGGATGTATGAACATCCCCGCCGGGGCTACAAAGGATGTAAAAACATCCAAGCCATAGGAGAAAAAAGAAATTAAATAAATAAATAAATAAATATATATATACATAATGTATACACATATATAATGAGGGAAATTTTTCCCATAGAGTTTGGAAAGAAAGACGAAAGAAAGTTTATGAAATTAGGATAAGGTCGAAGTAATATTGAGAAAAAGAAAAAGGTGAAAGAGAGAAATTTAGATTCGAACTGGGGGAGCAATTTCCCCAAGTTTGAGAGCCCTCTTGCCCGTCACCAAGCTTCGGCACGGGAATGAAATGCCGTGCTGAAGCTCAATGACTTCATCAAGGCATTCTCTCATTAAGAGGGAATCTGGCAAGATGCCTTCCAACAACGGTGGGACAACATCAACGTGTACGCCTTTCCCCCCGTTCTGTCTGATGAGGAGGGTACTCAACAAGACCAGAATATCAGTCAATCTTTCAATGATCCTCATAGCTCCGCTATGGCATCACGCAGAATGGTTTCCGGACCTTCTGCAACTCCTAACAGAACTTCCGAGAGAACTCCCTCCGCGACACGATCTACTCAGACAACCACATGCCAACATTTTCCACAAAGCCTTAGCTTCGCTACGACTTCATGCCTGGAGACTATCCAGCATCTCCTCGCTGAGAGAGGATTTTCGCAACAAGTTGCGATCAGGATGTCTGGACATCTGCGAAAATCATCCGCATCTGTCTACCAGGCAAAGTGGAAAGTCTTCTGTGGTTGGTGTCGTGGAAGGGGTATCTCTCCACTCGATGCCACTATTCCAACAATAGCGGAGTTCCTCGTGTATTTGCGGGAAGAAATGCGCTTTTCAGTCTCTGCGGTGAAAGGCTTTCGCTCAGCCTTAAGTCTAGCCTTCAGGCTCAAAGGAATGGACATTTCTTCTTCGCTGGAACTTTCCCTACTCATACAAAATTATGAAATTACCTGCCCTCAGTCGGAAGTGAGACCTCCATGGAACGTGGTTCGAGTTCTCAGGTCTCTTAAGAGACCTCCCTATGAACCATTATGCCAGGCTTCAGATTGCCACCTAACTTGGAAGACGGTGTTCTTACTAGCTTTGGCTTCGGCCAAGCGAGTCAGTGAACTTCATGGTCTCTCGTATTACATCGCCCATTCAAGGGGATGGTGGGAGGTAACGTTCAAATTCGTCCCCGAGTTTATTTCTAAGACTCGGAATCCGGGGATGGCGGACCCTCGATTCGACTCCTTCCAGATTTCGAGTCTCCGGTCTGTAACAGATGACCCAGACCATCTCCTACTGTGCCCAGTAAGGAGTATGAGGCTATATCTCAAAAGAACGGCTGCAGTCCGTCCTCAGGTGCAAGCGTTGTTTTTTAGCACTGGGAGGACTAAGAGGAGGGTCACCAAGAACACCATCTCGGCATGGATTCGTAGGGTGATTCATCTGTCCCTGAATCCAGACCCTCCTCCGTCACGTCGCCCTAGAGCACATGATGTCAGGGACGTAGCTACGTCCCTGGTTTTCAAGAAGAATTCCTGTGACGCAGGTTCTTCAGGCTGGGGTGTGGAAGCGTCAGACGACCTTCACAGCCCACTACCTGCAAGACGTGACCCACAGGACGCTCGATACGTTCTCCATCGGCCCTGTGATGGCTGCACAACAGGTGGTTTAAAACCTCAGGCTCCTTATTGGACAAGTAGCAGAAGGTTGAGGGCATTGTTACCCGGTTTTAGTCTGCATGAATGAAAAGGTTTGTCTGGCCCTTATTCTTTTCTTCATCTTCTCCTCTCTTGGGGAAAGCGGCATCCTGGGTTCTCCTCACAGCTGACCTCAAACCACTGCAGGTAAACCATGTTTCCTTGTGTTCCTAGTATTAAGCTAATACTGTCACGTCCCCATACCCTGACGAGGTGGTATTGGGAGAGTCCTAGCCTAAAGGACTACTGTACAGGTCAACTTCCTAGGATGAGTCGCACACACAGCTTGCGTAGGCCGCAGTCCTTGCGTAGCAAGGTTTTAGGGAGGTGCAGGGACTCATTGTTGAGTGCTGACACACTCAAATAACGAGCCCCTGGGCAAAGCCAAAAGCCAGCACTGGCTGGGACGTCCACTCTTCCTAATGGGTGAGTCACCCCTATTAAATAGCGTGGTTTGTATGTCAGTTACGGAACAAATGACAAATTCGTAGATAATTTGTATTTTTCCTAACTATACAAACCTTAGCTATTTAATTAAACTTGCCCGCCAGCCCTATCCCCCTTGAAGTCCTACCTCCAAGCAAAGTGAGCTCAAGCACAGGTGTGTGTAAGGGGGGGGGGGTTAGCAAGCTACCCTCCCCCCCTAACTAGCGGTGGGTTAGTAAACCCTCGGTACAATTCTAATGGCTCGTTATTTCAGCTACGCTGAAAGTAATACCCCTATTAAATAGCTAAGGTTTGTATAGTTACGAAAAATACAAAGTATCTACGAATTTGTCATTTTCTGCCCTGTTACCCTGTCCAATCTCAAGTTAAACCTTTCCAGTTGTGTTTCTCTCACAATCCCCCCAAGTTGCTCACACTTTTCTCCTTTAAAGTCCCAAACCTTAATTCTAGATCTCTTTCTATTTCAATGTTGTTACTGATCCTAAAATATTTCCTATTGTTTGTTCATTACTGCTTATATACAGTATAGTTTATTGGTTATTCTTGCCTCACAGGACTGCATTCCCTTTAGGAGTCCTTGAGATTGTACCATCTTGCTTTTCCAATTAGGAATGTAGCTTAGCTAGTAATGATAATCAATAATGATTGAGGATTATTTAGTTTTCACATGGTCTGTTTGTGTTGACTGGCAAGATTATCTTACTATTGTGTGTCTATATCTGTTTTGCTGTAAGCCTGTATAGGTAGGCTTTGAAGGGGACTTTTAGGGAAGACTGTTCTCACTGTAGAAATTCTAGAGAGTAAATTTTCTGAGCAGCTAGTGATACTTTTAAAATTCTCAAGTAGTGATAACTTCTATATATCTCTTGGCACTTGGGGATTATCAAACCCTGTCAGTATTAAAGCTAATTTATGGACTTGCCTATGGACTTCTGACAAGCCTGATCACGGGGGTATCATGACGATAGGATTAGTGGTGGTGTAAACATGGGACTGTTTAAATGCATAAACAACTTATTGCATACAACAAGGGATTAATATTTAAGGTACATTTGATAATAAATATTTGAGTATACTTTACTTTCTCAGCTGGTGTAGCTATAAAATGAGCTTTAACCAATTTTAAGGTAAAGCAGGAAAGATAATTATATTTTTCATCCAAGAAAGTAGGGTACTTTCTTTACTTAACAGATTACAAGGAAAAGAAGCCATGATGATTTATTTTTCATCTAAGAACTTAAGGATGTATCTGACTCGGTTATCACAAGAGGCACTCCAACTTTGGCCTGGCACATTTCTTCATATGAAGGAGTCTGTTTGCAGCTGCTGAATTCCTCCAAAAGATTTGTAACATACCACCTCTCAACAATAAACGTGAACAGGAATCTATGCAAGTATAAGTATATTCAGAATTTTTACAGCCTTTTCACATCTGTGCTACATCTCCAGGTGGCTTTTGAGATAATTTTCTTACATTAACTTGGAGTAATGCATGATCTTGTTCCACAGTCTTCAGAATTTGCAGAGTAACTTCTCCTGTATATCCCGTTGGCTACATTAGCTGGACTCAAGGAATAGATGATCTGGCTTGTTCTTTTCACTAGATGATCTGGCTTGTTCTTTTCACTTTTACTTTGAGACTACCTATTTCTCAGTCTTGTTGGGGGTAGGGAGCGTGCAGTCATAGGGTGTGTGTGCCGTATTCTCCCTCCTGGGGAATTGGACATAACATAGTAGGAACTTTATGCCTGATGTTTCTCCCCAGGGCCACAATTAGCTAATGTAAAATAGCTGCTTCCTCTCTTACATGCTCCTCATTAGGGAGTACTGTACTACAATCATTGCACTTCACGATGTGCACTATGCATTGATAAAGGGATTTTGCAGCGTTTATAACAACCTTGGCTGCAAAAAAAAAAATTTGTTTAGCCTTCTAATTCACCTCTGTTCTCACTTTTTCTTCAATCTTTCTATGTAACGTCCTTTGACTTTTACCTCATAGCATGTCAGTGGGCTCCCCCCCCCCACTTCTGCCTCATTGCAGTATGGTCTTCCTGTCCCCAGTACGGTACTGGGCCATATGGTGCAAATTTTCTCAAGGGTAATCCGATCTCTTAAATAGATGCCGAGCTTAGAATAAGCACTGTCACTTAAACAGTGTGTTCTATCAGAAATCTCAATTAGACTTTGGCGAGGGTAAACCTGGTCATAATTGGCTTGTTTTTAAGCTCGCAGGATTTGGAGTTGCACCTAACTTGTGTTCAGGCACAACTTTGGCTTTGTTTAGACTGATAGGGACCTGGTTTCAGGCCTCCTCCCTTCGAGACACTATCCTTGGCTTTGTTTAGACTGATAGGGACCTGGTTTCAGGCCTCCTCCTTTCGAGACACTATCCTTGGCTCTATCTATATTGGGTGTTATGTAGTCTCAAGTCCTTTTGAACATGTTTACACATCCCACTTAAATACCCACTGTGGTTCCTATTGCCAATGGAATAAATAATGGTCTACTGACACTTAGGGGAGTTGATCTCCAATACCCACATACTTTTTAGTTGTAGCTTCAATAACCATTTCAGTTTACTGGAAATACTCTTATAATAACTGGTTTGTTTACCTAGAACTGGTTTGTATATCTAGAAAATTATTAACTGGGTTGTATGGCTAGAAATTTATAACTGCTTTATATACCCAATTCCTGCATTTTCATTTTTTTTCCAACTTTTTCCACTTCAATTAGGTGATAAAATATGAGAACTTTGGCATCTTATCATGTACTGAACATATGTGGACTGCCATTGCTGACTTTACAAGTATGTAATTCTTTCATGGAAAAATCCAAAACTCTAAGTTTGTTTGTTTTGAAGTATTATTTTTAAATTAATGAATATTTCAAAGTTTTTGTCATCAAACCTTGGTGAAACAGTTTATATTACTTCCATTACCACCAAAAAACTTGGGAACGTAACAGTTAGTTCAGTCTATATGTTAGATTAATTAGAAATAGCAAGCATTTTTACTGTTGCCTGTTATTATTAAGGAATTGAGCTAGAAAGAACAATGAAAAAAAAATACTTTATTAAATTGTAAAGCAGATATAGGATAATTGATTATATACAGTTCTTATAATGATCTAGAAGAGTATCAATCAATCTAGAAAGGTAGATATAAAACATCAATGGATTGTTAATTTGATTAATTTTTATTCAAAATCTTAACTCTTTTACCCCCAAAGGACGTACTGGTACGTTTCACAAAAGCCATCCCTTTACCCCCATGGACGTACCGGTACGTCCTTCCAAAAAAATGCTATAAATTTTTTTTTTTATATTCTTGATAATTTTTTGAGAAAATTCAGGCATTTTCCAAGAGAATGAGACCAACCTGACCTCTCTATGACAAAAATTAAGCCTGTTATTTAAAAAAAAAGTATACTGTACTGCAAAATGTGATGGGATAAAAATAACCCCTTGGGGGTTAAGGGTTGGAAATTTCCAAATAGCCCGGGGGTAAAAGGGTTAATGTAAACAGTTTGTATATCACAATCAAAGTAAAATAAAATATAAACATTTGAGTATATTTCTTTGTTGTCAGTCTCAGGATTATTCGCCGACATAACAATTCCATTTTTTAGGGAACGACGAGAAGGAACTACTTTGACGCTTACAGTGGAACATAACTACACGAAGTAACTTTGTATGGGGTCAAGGTTGTTATACGTCAAGGAAGTAAACAGACAACTGTTCACCTACCAAGACAATTACTGCTGTCAACAGCCCAATCAGGAGAATGTAAAATGCAGCCTGGAAATTAAATCAAATTTAACATAAATTTCAAGGTTGGTTTATTAATACTTTTGATATACTTTCATCAAATTATCAATGACAAGAAGTATCACTTGATTTTGTATAGCTTGGTAAAAGATTTTTGCTGCAGATATTTCATTTAGAATATTAGTAATGTATTTTGCAAATCAAAATTACATTGAATCATATAGTACTTGAAAATCTTACTTGCAAATGTTTGATTGAGAAGGCTCTAGAGCCTCCTGTTTCTGTGATGACATTACTTCCAGCTACCTTCTGAAATTCGGTATCCCTCCATTTAGTGATCAAACCCCCTTCAAGCATATACGATAATCTGAGGAGAGAAAATATTTGTGCATAATATTTTTGTGTATCATGTTTCCATTTAGTATACAAATCTGAATTATTGAAAATCTAATGATATTATGCAAACAGCAGCAGTAACAACAGGTAAAATTTCATAAGTTGAAGAAAATGCTAGTCACACTCATATCGATGAAGGAGCAACAATATGAGTAGTGGGGTATAAACTAGTAATGAGAGAAGTGCGGAATGACGAATCTTTATGTACAGACATCTGCTACAGTTTGAGCAGAAGGCACTGACAGCACAAGAAGCTGCCGCACCTTCTACCATAACAATAGGTATTAAATAAATGTCACCGGGAGGATATACTGTATACGAGCAGACAACAAGTATCTGCTACATTTGGAGACCACTGGTTTCATACAGTGATGATACTCTTGTGCGATGACCCCATATATACCCATAAAACGAATCTATGCTGCAGTCTAACACAAAATATGACACTGAAAATTTTGGGACATTTTCTCTGACCCCGGCCCTTACTCTATTCGGACCCCAAAAATAGGGCCCTTTTTCAATAAAATCTCATATCTAATATAATTTTAGCCGGAGAGCGAAAATATGCGAAGACCCCATATATACCCATAAAACGAATCTATGCTGCAGTCTAACACAAAATCTGACACCGAAAATTTTGGTACATTTTCTCTGACCCCGGCCCTTAACAAAATAGGGCCTTTTTTCAACAAAATCTCATATCTTCTATAATTTTAGTCGGACAGCGAAAATAGGCGATGACCACATATGTACCCATAAAACGAATCTATGCTGCAGTCTAACACAAAATATGACACTGAAAATTTTGGGACATTTTCTCTGACCCCAGCCCTTACTCGATTCGGACCCCAAAAATAGGGTCTTTTTTCAACAAAATCTCATATATCTTCTATAATTTTAGTCGGACAGCGAAAAATATGCGATGACCACATATGTACCCATGAAACGAATCTATGCTGCAGTCTAACGCAAAATCTAACACCAAAAATTTTGGGACATTTTCTCTGCCCCGGCCCTTACTAGCTTTGGACCCCAAAAATAGGGCCTTTTTTCAACAAAATCTCATATATCTTCTATAATTTTAATCGGACAGCAAAAATATGCGATGACCACATATATACCCATAAAATAACTATGCTGCAGTCTAACACAAAATCTTACATCAAAAATTTTTAGACCTTTTTTTTTACCCCGGCCCTTACTAGATTCAGACCCCAAAAATAGGGTAATTTTTCAACAAAATCTTATATATCTTCTATAATTTCTTCTATAATTTTAGTCGGAGCGAAAAAATGCGATGACCACATATATACCCATAAAACGACTATGATGCAGTCTAACACATAATGTGACACCGAAAATTTTAAACCTTTTTTCTGACCCGGGCCTTACTAGATTCGGACCCTAAAAATTGGGACATTTTAAGAAAATCTTATATCTTTTATAATTTTAGACGGAGCGAAAAAATGCGATGACCACACATATACCCATAAAACGACTCTATGCTGCAGTCTAACACAAAATCTGACACCGTCATATTTTAGTCCTTTTTTTCTGACCAAGGCCCTCACTAGAATTGGACCCCAAAAATAGGGAAATTTTTCAAGAAAATCTCATATATCTTCTATAAGTTGACTCAAAGTCAGCAGTAGGCCACAAAATAATCATAGTTGGAAACAGGTATCAAGAACCTTTCCAGTAAAAAATAGTTTGTATAAAAGTTATATGTAGGGTCAAGTATATGGAACTATATTAAATCCTGCTGCAAAACTACTGATAGACAGAGATGCCTTTCATGTTTGTGCAATTCTATCCAAAGAGAGACAGAGATACCTTTCATATTTGTGCAATTCTATCCAAAGAGAGAGAGTGATAAGTTTTCATATGCCAAGAAGGAGAAAGTGATGAATTTTGTACTGCCCTAAGCAATACATGTGAATGTATTTATACAAGTTTCTTAAATTAGATTGGACCATTATAGTTGTAAAGGCATTATGATAAAGGATTGATTACTCATTTGGTTTTTGTTGAATACTAATACAAAGTATTTTATACACTATAAGATTACTTAATTAGACATACACTAGTTGCTAAAGTTTGGTCATGGATATGAATATTTATTTTTTTATAATAATTGACACACTTACATTTTGTTAACCTTTGGTAGGTAAGGTGCTCCAGAAATACAAGCAGCTCCATAGTACTGTGGTGCGAAAGTATTACGAGCAAAGTAAAATCTTCGTATTCCTTCTTCCATGGCAAGATACTGTAGGCTCAGATGTCCATTGATAAGCACAAGTTTGTCATCTGATATCTGTTATTGAAATGGAAATTCATTAAAAAGGTACCAAAGAAAATTTCTCTTTCCTACACATTTCTGTAAATATACTAGCATGAAAATCCATTTATGTTCTTGATAAAACCTTTTTGTTAATTTTACTATTTGATGTTTGCACAAGATAATATTCACAAAGCTGTGAGGTAATTTTAATCACATCTTTAAGATTTATATATTAAAAGAAATCATATTAAGGCATATATAATTTTATTCCAAATTAGTCATTTGAAACATGGCAATAACAATACTGTACTAAGGAAAAATACCTTTTTTTATTTTTTTTAACAAAATTGAGCATTATTATAGGTGATTATCTTACTTAGTAAAGTATAGTACTGTATATGAATTAAGAGCTGAAAATATACAGTACAGCAATTCCAAATTGAAGGAATGAACTATTTACCTTGAAGTTTAAAGGCATCTGGTTAGAATGGCCTTTTTTATAATCTTTATCGGTCTATTCCATAATCCTTGACATTGCAGCACACATATTTAGGAAGTCTTTGCAATGTGAAAAACTTACAGAATTAAAGAAATTAAAGTAATTTTCAAGAGGCAGAATAATGAGGAAATATTTACCGAACTATTTAATATATAAATTGAATTTGAGAGAGACTGTCAGCTACTTTAAAATTTGCACCACACTGAAAGAAACTTTAAGCCATGTCCTTTTTAATAAATGTGTTTTGTTAAAAAAAAAAAAAAAAAAACAATGTTTATCAATGTTCAAATATTCATGATGTCCTATTTCATAGGAGCAAAGTCCACCATATTTAACTCGTTACTGTCACATACAAAATGTACATACCTTGTGCATAACATCCTTTGAATGTCTTATGAAACTTTTTGATTTGTCTCTATGGTTAAATAACTTCCAAGTTTGAGCATATATACCATCTGTAGCACTCTGAAAGGAATTCAAAATTAGATTTTTTCTTCTGTAATATAAGAGCTAATTCATTTAAACCCAATAATCATATATTGTACAACAAATCTCTTGTTTCCTCAGACTTAGAACTTTCAGACATAAGAGTTACAGCCCTACCCATCATGATAACTTCTTTCCTAGCTTTGCCAAAAAAAAAAAAAAAAATTGATAAAAATGCATGTTATTGTGGATGGAAAGATGTCACTTGCTATATAAAAAAAATATGAAAACAAGCCATTTAAAATTTTCTTTATAAAACTAAACTGAACAGAGTTACAACAGAATCCTTAATAAGGTACAAGGTTAACATGTGGAATGTCCTCGATTTGTATACAATACACGTTAATCTCTATAGAATACAAGGCCTGTAAGAATCGGGATTCAAATAAAGTAGCCAAATGGTATGCGAGAGTTACAGAAAACTTTAAGGTGTAACAAAAAGAATTTGACATGGACAAAAGAGATTTTCTCAAGACTGCTGAGGGATAAACAGTATGCACAATCCTGATGTAAAAATATATCCCCAATAGGTTTGGTCCATTTCACCTGAGAGGCAAGGCCATGTAAAAAGAATAATGTAGAGTAGACACACGCCGAGATCAAATTTAATTGTGGAGAGCATTAAAATCTCTTCAGTGTAAGGGCTCTTACACACGAGGACACTAGTGTCCGCCACCGGTGTCGGACACTAGTTTCCTTGCTCAAGACACCGCCTGGCAACTAGTGAACAATGCTTTGTAGTGAGTGGCGGCAACCGTCAGTGTCCGCCACGTGTTGCGGGAGCGAGACACCGAAATATCTGTTGCCGGGAAGTTGTCTGCTTGGGACACTGCTGTTGCCTCGTGTGAAAGGCTCCATTTGATAATATGGGAGGCAACTAGTGTCCGCCACCGGTGGCGGACACTAGTGTCCTCGTGTGTAAGGGCTCTAACTGTCTGGAAAACAACTTTTTGAAGGAAGAGGTAGAAGAAGGGGCTGCACCTATCTCCCATCCATCAAAGAGTAAGACCACCACTACACAATTTTCTGCTTCTTACTAGTCTCTACAACCAACATGCAGTATTAGCAAAGTTATTTTTACCTTACCTCTATAATAATTTTTTTTTACATATTGCTGTTCAATTCCTTGCATTTGGGTGTATCATCCACACAACACTTCAATGCCTGTCAGGCAAACAAATTTATCAGGTGAAGACCTCAGAAACTCTAAAACCAAATGGATCTGGCAGCAAGCAATGCTACCAGATCTGGCTTAGCCAAATGTTCTCTTGTTCACTGGATAAAAAGAATGGCAGGCTAAATTATAAACCCAGTCTACACAAGGGTTCTCAACTCGCTCAAGCTATAGCCTCAAAGGGGATTGTTCGAGTGCAGTGTAATCTGGTAACACTGTTATGGAGAGCAGCAAGAATAAGGTTAGAATTAAAAAATATCACTAACATTCTAATTACTACACTTGAGAAGAACTGAAAGAGGAACATATGAACCAAATTTACATGAACAGAAAGATATCTACGAACCAGACTATAGTACAGTATTAAATTTAAAGTACAGGAGTATGGACTCAACACTAAAATCCTTTGAGAGATTGTAAAACCATTTATAATCATGGAGATTGAAAGGAATGTAGAACAAGCCCTAAAAATTAGCAACCAGAAGTCATACAGTTATTTTTGTGCCTCTTGAGACATTATAAATTGAAACGGAAGAATCAAGATAGTTAGAAACCACGGAAAGCCCCAATTTTCTATCTGTACCTTTGGAGAGTCCAGGCTATTCATATGGTTTAAATAGTGTGAGCAGGAAACCAGGATAAAGCATTCTTAAGAATCAGTGACTGGTCATGAGCACAATGTACTAGATCAACTACCTTCCTCTTGGAATCGTCGTCGTCGTCGGCGCCCACTCGTGTCCGAGTATTGGGTTCTGTCGTTAGCCTTCAGGCTCCTAAAGAGATGAAGAAGTGTGGAGGAAACGACAGAATGCCAGTAGCTGGGTATATTGTTTTGGGTGGTCGTGGCTTTGCAACGGCCACGCGCACACACTTGGCCCACACCGTTTTCACCGCGGCTCAAGACATATGGGACAGGCGGCTTCTCCGATGTTGGTTGCATCGGGCTGCCGGGTTCTTGTTATGTCAAGGCCCGCCTTGTTGCCTGCCCGACAGGCATTGCCCTCTTCCGCCGGCGCTGGGAAGCTCCGCCGTTGGGGTCTTGTTTGGTTTGATTTTGGAGTTTTCCTTCTCCTAGCCTTTGCCTATCTTAAATAAAGGAGAAGGCCTATAGGGGTCCAGTCTTGGTCTGGTCTCTCAGAACTGGCCTTAGCCGTATGGTTGAGCCTGCCAGGGTGGATACACTACCCCACCGCCATTGCCCAGCCCATCATTGAGACACTCGAGCCCCTCTACTGCAGCAAAGTGCTGGACCATCAGAGGGGGGCCCTCTTGGAATAACAGTTCTGCAAATGGGATTGATATCGGTCTCCCAGTTTTACACTGGCACACATCAGAAATCTAGTGTGCCATCCCACCTGGAGAATGCTTATTGCTGTTCTTGTCTCTTTTATTCCGGGAATGAAGAAAATGCTTTCAGAGGGGTGATAAAAGAAGCAATGGTGCTTCAAAATGAAAAGTGGAAGGTCAAAGAAGCATGGTGGGGCTTTTTCTTTTTACTCCTACTATTTTTCCTTTATTCATTAAAGGAGCTATGAAGGACATTTTTGATTCACAGTAGTAACAGAAGAGTCTAATGCCAGAGCAGAGTCCCTGGCTGAAGCAAGAATTAAAAGTAGGTTTCATGTACACTGATGAAGAATGTGATATCAGAATATCGAAGAGACCACCAAAAGTACCAAATAATGTAACAAGACAAGAGCATGATAGAGAAAGAATTCATGGAGCCAAGATGTAAAGAAAATATTTAGAAAAACTTTAGTGCACTCATCCACATAAAAAAACCCATTCAATAGATTTCTCCTGGAAGTAGAATAACCGTATATGAAAAATATTCTGGAAGAAATTTAACTTTTTTTTTAACAGTATGATGCTGAAAAGCTATTATTTCCAGAAAATTATAAACTGACAAATAAAAATGAAGACCAGTATTAGAGAGCTTCCACAAACTTAAACCAGGTTGCGACAACAGAAAGAATTACTCTGCACTAGTACTTTCCTATCTTCATATATAGTCAATATAATCAGAGGTAGTTTACTTTCAAAAGTACATCACTAACCTTGAAGAGATATTCCATGCTTGTACCGCTTGTAATTACAAGAGTGAAACCATTCTTTGTTGCTGCTGGGAGATCGGTGAGACCATCAATTGGCTTTTCAAAGGATGGCTTAATCAGCGTTGCGATTAATATGCCAGAGTACAAAGCTGAAAAAGTCATACACTGTATGAGAATAAACCTTTTTTTTTTTTTTTTTATCAAGTTTCCCTTTTAATAGGACCCTATTGATTTCTTTTTGTTAAATAGGCTATTGTTTTTCAGGATTATTTTTCTAAATGTTAAGAATTTGCTAGCAATGTTGTTAGTAAATTATTTCTTTAAAACTTGAGGGATCAATCTTATTGAGACTATGGCTATGCAATTATTGTTGCAAAATTTCTTTGGAAAAAGTAAAATTTAAACTAATTTACTTAATGCCAAATTTGAACTTGAACTTACCTGACTTTTATACTGTACTGTATTAATCATAACAGTCAACTGTGACACCAAGATTGCTTGTTCTCTTGTGGACTGTTACTTGTCCAGTATTCCACGTCGGTATAAGACTACTTCACCAAAACAGCTTGGTTATATTTCATGAGAGACTCGCTTACCTGATATGTTGAGGCAGAAGATATACCAGAAAAGAAGTAGGAATTTATGGGGCCAATAATTGGCAATGAGGAGAGTGTCTTGCTTTACTATTCCCCGGAACATGTTGAATATGGTATCATTCAAGTTGTAGCCTTTGGGCTTTTCTGGCAGATATTTCCCCATAACCCAAGTTACGACTGTAAGAAGAGTTCCGACTCCCAAGGTCGTAGCTATTATGCCCATCCAGACCTAAGGGAAGAAAAAAATATTGGCTGTTATTTCTGCATTCATCTTATGCTGAAAAGAATACCATTTTTACTTTATGTAGATTTGTGTAGATTTGTTCAAAGGACAAGAAATAATTTAAATTGTTGGTTTTAATACACTTCACATCTTTATAAAAAATAACTGCTTATGTTGATAATAGATAAAAAAAATGGATTGTATGGTTCAGATTGAGCAAACCTTATGCCAGCATGAGCCTTAAAGTGTGGTACTTGGTTAAACTACTCAAGATTGTTCCCTCTTGAGGGTGGTTGGAATGACTAAGTTATACAGTACTGTATTTAAGCGAATATAATATTGATGGCATATGTCAATAATGTGTTCAAATACAGTTAGTATACCACATGTCTCTTGAGGTCATCTGGGATAGGCCTTATTCTTTGTGATCATTGTAAAAAAAATTTATAAATCTATTCTATTAAACAAACATGTGGTAGTCATATTCACAATGAAGTTTCAAATGCCCTATTTGTTTTGGTAAAAAGTCTTTTTAGTGATCTTTTCTTGATGTTGCCGCTTCTAACTCCAGGTGTCATTTGTCAGTGGTGTAATAGATTTGTCTTCTAGTCATCAGTGAAAACCACTGTTAACAAAGATTTTCATTTACCATTTTATTGCCTTTATACTACTCCTCCAAAGATAAAAAGTGAAGAGAGTTTTTCCATTTAAAGTATCCGCCACTGCCATTTCACTGTACCTCTTGTCACAACAGCTGAGACTGTTTTTAAGGATAAGGCACAGGTTTTAATGTGCTGGGGTCTGCTTAGCCTGCACATCAGAGAGCGGAAAGAAGAATCATCATTACTTCTCTCATATGGGTAAACTTGAGGACTTTGCATTCTTCAAAGGTTCTGTGTAGAGTAAACAGAATGTAAAATTACCAGTAATGTGAAGGGAGAAAAAGCTGCGAAAGTCCTGTTCTTTTCCATTGGGGCTCGGGAGAGCAAGGTTAGAGTTTCAATGTAATGCGGATAGGTGAAGTCAATTACAGTTTCACGAACGCCTGCAAAGATATCGAAGGCTATAATAGTCACTTTTTTCATTTGAATTTACATATTTACAAATCTGTAAGGAAAAAACTGAATTGTAAATTGCCATGAGATTAGGAACCTGCAAAACCAGTTTTTTTTTTTTTTTTTTTTTTTTTTTATACTGAAATGAAATCTTACAGTAGTCCCTAAGCTTCTAAAACTGTGTGTAAACTTGCTGGCATTCTGAGAAATGGCAAAATCCAACATAGAACAGGTGTTTTGTCGTCACCTATCAGTTTCAATCTGAAACACCTAGAATTTACACATCCCATTCAGTTACAGTTTTTATTCATTTAGAAAATGGCATCACTTCTATGAAAGCAGCACAAAAAAACATGATTAGTGTTGCCAAGAGGTAAAGAAATCTATAAAGTCTGGAGCCAATAAATTTTATACTTAATATCATTCAATAACCTCAAAGTTAAGCTATAACATGTGCTAAAGTCTTTAATAAAAATTTTAAATAACTGAATTAACTTGCTAGACTACTACAAGAAGGAAGCACCAATATTCCTATCCTTATGTTAGTAGGAACAGGTCCTAAAGTGACCTAGCTACAGGAACAAGGTATACTGTGATTGCTATGTATAGTGTACCATAATTTTATTATAACTGTTTAGAATATCCTCCTATCACCCAGAGGATGGTGTGAAGAAAGCTCTGGGTGATAGGAGGATAGATGTGAGAGAGGCAAGAGAGCGTGCTAGAAATAGGAATGAATGGCGAGCTATTGTGACGCAGTTCCGGTAGGCCCTGCTGCTTCCTCCGGTGCCTTAGATGACCGCGGAGGTAGCAGCAGTAAGGGATTCAGCTGCTTCCTCCGGTGCCTTAGATGACCGCGGAGGTAGCAGCAGTAGGGGATTCAGCATTATGAAGCTTCATCTGTGGTGGATAATGTGGGAGGTTGGGCTGTGCCACCCTAGCAGTACCAGCTGAACTCGGCTGAGTCCCTGGTTAGGCTGGAGGAACGTAGAGAGTAGAGGTCCCCTTTTTTGTTTTGTTTCTTGTTGATGTCGGCTACCCCCCAAAATTGGGGGAGGTGCCTTTGGTATATGTATGTATGATGTTTAGAATATTGATTTGCAATGCACCAAAAATATCTCTGGGCCCATACCTGTAATGGTAATTTCGCTTACGGCAAAATGAGCGAGTCTCTTATACACATCGCCAATCATTCCAACAACAGAACCATTCTCTGCTGGGCCACCCCATTTCCTGTCAGCTGGTGTTGTTACACGATACCTGGGATTTGAAAAAAATTCACATATTAATGCGTTTATCAGTCATCATATAAAGCATAATTCTAAGGGTTCTAATGTTTGAAAGGGATTAAAACAAATAAAAAGCAATATGAGCACT
The DNA here is from genome assembly GCF_036898095.1 of Palaemon carinicauda. NCBI lineage: Eukaryota > Metazoa > Arthropoda > Malacostraca > Decapoda > Palaemonidae > Palaemon > Palaemon carinicauda. The sequence continues at coordinate 120,650,424 of NC_090745.1, read as the reverse complement.
TCAGTAGGGATATAGACAAGATGAAAATAGATTCATGCATACCTGGCTAGTTTAGGACTAGGTAGTGAATTAGTGGAATAATCCACATAAACCAAACAGACCTTAGTCTGTTATTTATCATTTATCAAAATAATCAATGAGTGCAAATACAGTACTTTTATAGCAAAAAAAAAAAGGCAATAATGTAAAATACGTAGAGGGGGAAATATGTAGTGTTATCATTTACCAAATAAACAATGAGAGTGCAATTACAGTACAGTATATCAAAAATGGACAATATTGTACATGTACAATAATGAGAGGGGAAAAATGATTACTGCAACTTCTGTAGAGTTTGAGTGTGTGGCACTGCAGCAGGAAACTAATGTTTTCTCACTGCTACAGTACTTATATAATCTTCATTATAATACTGTTTGCAAACATAAGGATGTACGATGAATAAAATATTAATTATTAACAAATATATACGCAAATATCAAAACACAGAGTATGAATATTAAAATGAACACCTTTAAAATCTATGTATTTCAAAGCTTATTTGAATTACAAATGTATAAATAACAAAAAAGGAAAAACGTTAAAAGCTTATCTTTATCAAAATTAAACTTGTTGATAGAATGAAATTTTTCAAATTTTTCTCCAAATAAGCTTTGTAGGAAATCCATCAGGAAACCATATACTAGTAAAAAGTTATTTTTTTCGTCCTTCATGAACATTAATAAAATTTAAATAAAAATTCAAATGTCACAAATTACTGAAATAATTGAAGTGAAAAAGCCTAAAATCCTAGTATTTTTTTTTTTATCGTAACTTGGGTAAATATGTCAAATAATATATACAAGTATAATATTGCATTAATTTTAGCTAGACAAGATCCTTATTGAGGGATTCAGCAACCACAGGACTACAATCAGGGGGGATGGAATTGATGCAGAGTTCAAAGATTACTTAACTTTCCTGTAATCCTAAGATTACTTAACTTTCCTGTAATCAAAATAAGTGTCCACGAATAACTATTCTTTTCTTTGCAACCTATTAGGAAAGCAATTAAAGAAAATACATAATATGAATGATCCACTAATCCAACTGGCAACTGTTCAATTTCTGAGTAGGCCTATATTTTAAAAGGACCCTAGTGTCGACTGCCAAACTCACGTGAAATTCAGCGCTTCGCCAAGGGACTTCATCATGGCATATTCAAACCCTGCAACAGCCACAAGTTCACCTTTGTCTCTCTCTTGCAACACAATGTAAGGATTGTTATCCATCGCCGTTATCGTCAATTCACGCCCGTGGAAATCAGAGTAAAATTTGTCGAGATCCGTGAAAACTTCTGATGTCAGATAAGAATCGTAACCGTTGGTAGTTTTCTTCCACGTTCCAATCTCTCTCAGCCTGGAATATTACAGGGAGATTTAGATAATATTACAGGGAGATTTAGATTATGGTGTATAGCAGTACGCTATTTAAGTGCAGCGTTCTGTTTTGAGCATTACTGTATAAGGGGGTTACTCTTCTTACTAATGGGAGTGTCAAGAAAGAACAAAGTGTTCTTCCAAAAACAAAGGCTGCCAGATTTTGAAAAAAAAAAAAAAAATTAACCTGCCAACAATGTATCTATTGCTAAACTACACATTTATATATATAAAATATGTGTATATATATAAAATATGTGTATATATATAAAATATGTGTATATATATAAAATATGTGTATATATATAAAATATGTGTATATATATATAAAATGTGTATATATATATATATATATATATATATATATATATATATATATATATATATATATATATATATATATATATATACATACATACTATTCACTATATATATGCATTATATATGTTTGTATGCCTGTATGTATGTATATGTATTCAATGAATAAAGTATGCATACATATACACCATGTATATAATATACATAAACAACAACAAATGCAACAGTTTCTAGTCCACTGCAGGACAAAAGCCTCAGACATGTCCTTATTCATGTCTGGGATTTGGGCAATTTTTATCACCACGCTGACTAGTACAGGTTTTCTGATCATGGCGATACACAAACCCTTTCATCCATTAAGGTATTCCCATTCATAAAGAGATTTATAAGGGTTTGGGTGGTCATGGGTATATGCATGTGTAAAACACTGTTTTATATATCCATCTCAAACAAAATTACTTAAGATTAAAATGTAATCTATACAGTAGGTGTGTTCACTCTCTCACACACACACACTGAAAACACTTCTACGCAATATGTGTATTAAATCTAAAAGTACTTAAAGATCTTACCAAACTGTCCCATCAAAATTTATCAGAGTTGAAGAGAGTCTGAATAAATTTTGATCGATCAACTCAATTACAACGACCTGAAAATTGAAAACAATTCACTTTTAAAACATTCCTTTTCTGAAACAAAATTAATTTTTCATCAATTACACATTTTGTCTCTAAAATAACTTTAAATTTGAATGCTAAATATATAATTTAGTGAATGTGATTTGATAATTCAAACTCACAGTAACTTGTTACTAAATTTTTTTTCAATTAATACTTTCAAGAATAATGCTTATTAGATTATGAACATATTAGAGTTCTCTTGCTTGAGGGTGCACTCAGGCACACTATTCCATCTGTTTCCTTATTTCCTTTCCCCACTAGGCTATTTTCCTTGTTGGAGCCTTTGGGATTATAGAGTCCCTCTTTTCCACCTAGATTTGTAGCTTAGCAAGTAATAATAATAATAATTTTCACCATTACTTCAAACCACTTTAAAATTCACTACCAATTTTACGAATATTCAGTTTCCTTATTTGCTTTCCTCACTGGGCTATTTTCCCAGTTGGATCCCTTTGGATTATCGCATCCAGCTTTTGCAACTAGGTTTGTAGCTTAGCAATTAATAATAATAATAATAATAATAATATAATAATATTATCATAATAATACTTTATTATAATATTATAATAATATAATAATAATATATCATAATAACATTATAATAATAATATAATAAATAATAATAATAATAATACCAATACCAACAATAACAATAATAATAACAACAACAACAATAATAATAAAAAAAATAATAATTTTTCGACATTTCCCCAAACACTTTTAAGATTATAGGAATATTACCTGTGATCCTTCTCTCAGGACAGTTTCCAGGACTTTGGCCACTTCCTTCGATAAGGTCACAATTAGCCACCAGATAGAGCGACTTTCCAGACTCCGTAAGGCCACCTTCGGTGGAGAGAATTTCATAATTAACAATGCTGTTTGAGTTTATAGATAGAGAAACAACTAGTGGGATAAAAGAAAAAATAGTTTTAATTTTGTGTCTGTACAGAGACAAAATAGTTTATGCACTATTCAATGAAAAATAGTATTTAAAAAGAAATAAATCAGATATAATTGCCTAAGGTTAATTTTAAAGAGGAGCCCAAAATTGAAAAGCAAAGCTACTGGAACCTAAGAATGAAATTATAAAAACAAAGGCTTTAATTTTACATTTCAAGCACCTGAAAAACCTAAGAATAAAATAATAAAAAAGGCTTTTTTAATTTTATATTTCAAGCACTTGAAAAACCCAAGAATAATTAAAAACCAAGGCTTTTTTAATTTTATATTTCAAGCACCTGAAAAACCTAAGAATAAAATAATAAAAAAGGCTTTTTTAATTTTATATTTCAAGCACTTGAAAAACCCAAGAATAATTAAAAACCAAGGCTTTTTTAATTTTATATTTCAAGCACCTGAAAAACCTAAGAATAAAATAATAAAAAAGGCTTTTTTTAATTTTATATTTCAAGCACCTGAAAAACCTAAGAATAAAATAATAAAAAAGGCTTTTTTTAATTTTATATTTCAAGCACTTGAAAAACCTAAGAATAATTAAAAACCAAGGCTTTTTTAATTTTACATTTCAAGCACTTGAAAAACCTAAGAATAATTAAAAACCAAGGCTTTTTTAATTTTATATTTCAAGCACCTGAAAAACCTAAGAATAAAATAATAAAAAAGGCTTTTTTTAATTTTATATTTCAAGCACTTGAAAAACCTAAGAATAATTAAAAACCAAGGCTTTTTTAATTTTATATTTCAAGCACCTGAAAAACCTAAGAATAAAATAAAAACAAAGGCTTTTTTAATTTTACATTTCAAGCACCTGAAAAACCTAAGAATAAAATAAAAACAAATGCTTTAATTTTACATTTCAAGCACTTGAAAACCCTAAAAATAAAATAAAAACAGGTTTTTTTAATTTTATATTTCAAGCACCTGAAAAACCCAAGAATAAAATAAAAACAAATGCTTTAATTTTACATTTCAAGCCCCTATGAAAACAGAAATAGGTTGAAACCTCCATATAATGTAGCCTAAAATATGTTCTATGATTTGAGATATCACATACCAGCTGGAAAATCTCCATGATATTATACAGAGAGCAAAAAACAAGAATGTGTCTTCTGTCGGTCGAAATGGCCGTCACAGGAGAGGAGATGATGTCGAAGAGATCATTTCCAGAGATGAATTTCACCACGATTATCTCGTAATTTTCCTCGGCAAGTAATTTCAGCGGGCCATCCATATCTGGACATAGCAATAAATAAGAAAAAGTCAGAAATTAATGCGGTGTCTAAAATATACGAACAGTTTTTATCTATTTTTTCTAAATAAATAAAGATACAATGAGTAGCAGTTTTACTGATTTAGAAAAGCATTATTTAAATATACGAACAGTTTTTATCTATTTTTTTTTATAAATAAATAAAGATACAACGAGTAGCAGTTTTACTGATTTAGAAAAGCATTATTTAAATATACGAAAAGTTTTTATCTATTTTTTTAAATAAATAAAGATACAATGAGTAGCAGTTTTACTGATTTAGAAAAGCATTATTTAAATATACGAACAGTTTTTATCTATTTTTTTTAAATAAAGATACAACGAGTAGCAGTTTTACTGATTTAGAAAAGCATTATTTAAATATACGAACAGTTTTTATCTATTTTTTTATATAAATAAAGATACAACGAGTAGCAGTTTTACTGATTTAGAAAAGCATTATTTAAATATACGAACAGTTTTTATCTATTTTTTTTAAATAAATAAAGATACAACGAGTAGCAGTTTTACTGATTTAGAAAAGCATTATTTAAATATACGAACAGTTTTTATCTATTTTTTTTAAATAAATAAAGATACAACGAGTAGCAGTTATACTGATTTAGAAAAGCATTATTTAAATAAATTATCTACTCTACAGATTTCGTTTGTAGTTTTGAACTTTAATGTATATTTTTAGGCAATGTATAAATATCCCGAAAAATCTAAATGAAAGATTAAAACGAGGAAAACTTAATATAAACTTGATTTCCTCAACATTTAAATTAATACATGCGGTTTCTTACATACCCAAATAAGTGCTGTCGTAGACGATGTACAGTTGATTTGCAGGAGACATTCCGGAGAGGAAGAGCAACATTTCGTGTGTTGTAGTTGGTGACATAAGTTTGTTACTGAAAATTAATATATATTAACAGACACATAGATCAATAAATACAGATAAATTCGCTTACATATAGTATCATTGAAGATATGTGATGTGTATTCTATAACAACTAGGCAAGACTAGAAAATTAGAACTTAAACCTACTCCTTGGTCACGGGATGAAAAATATCCGATCTTGGGATTTTCGCTGATGAAGTTTCCGCCAATTGTCCCTGTTCGCCAAAACTAGTTTTTATTATCCAACCTAAAATGCAAAAATAAGAAATCTAAAAGTTTTAATAAATGGCTTACGATTTAAGGAAATAAGCAAAAGGGAATTTTTATTAATATTTACGATTTTTTACATTATAAAAGGGGATTTTTATCAATATTCACGATTTTTTTACATCATAAAAGGGGATTTTTATCAATATTCACGATTTTTTTTACATCATAAAAGGGGATTTTTGTCAAAATTCACGATTTTTTACATTACAAGTACTTCAATAATCATCGAATACTGTTTTCTAAACCTCTGGTATTAAGATCTGTAAGAGTAATGTGAGAATTTAAAATTTCCTATCACGCAAACTCACGAAATAAACATACTGTTATATTGTTACTTTAATTGTAAAATAGAATTTTATGCTAAACTCTGTTTATCAATCTTCAAAAGTTTCTCTTCTTGATCTTCAAATTTAGATTTCAAATCCCTCATGGCACTTTTTTAGTAGTAGTAGTAGTAGTAGTAGTAGTAGTAGTAGTAGTAGTAGTAGTGCTTCTTAGAATACAGTGCCTGACTACTGAGGTCCTTTAGGGCTAATTTTTAGGATTTCTAAAGTTAGGCATAGGATTCCATGCTCTCATAAAGTCAGGTGAATCTACAACGGTATTTATTTTTTATTTTAAAAGGAACTGTAGACGAGCGTTTCTTTGACCTATCGTTATAGCAATTTCCAAAACAAACAACAGTAATAATAATAATAATAATAATAAGTAGTAATAGTAATAGTAATAATAATAATAATAGTGATAATAATAATAATAATAGTAGTGATAATAATAATAATAAATAATAAATAAAAAATAGTAGTAGTAGTAGTAGTAGTAGTAAAGTTAATAATAATAATAATAATAATAATAATAATAATAATAATAATAATAATAATAATAATAAAGGCACTTACGAAATAATAAGACGATCAGCAGAAATTTCCAATCCATCCTTGGGTTCCTCTGGAAGACAATATTCAAAACACCAATTCAGTGTAAGATAGCTAAAGTGAGACCTGCGAATATCACAATTTTTCACAAATGTAACCATTGTAAATATATAAAATTAATTATGCGTAACCGAAATACAATGCAAAATATATATATATATATATATATATATATATATATATATATATATATATATATATATATATATATATATATATATATATCAAAATATTCATATCTTATATTTTTCTTTTGATTATGCCTTATTACTAGAGCACGAGAGAGAGAGAGAGAGAGAGAGAGAGAGAGAGAGAGAGAGAGAGAGAGAGAGAGAGAGAGAGAGAGAGAGAGAGAGAGAGAGAGAGAGAGAGAGAGAAGGATTTGGGATGTTTAAAACACTTTTTAGACCATCCGTGGAGACTCCATTTGTTCTTTGATAGAGCGAATTATACACACACACACACACACACATATATATATATATATATATATATATATATATATATATATATATATATATATATATATATATATATACTGTATATATTATATATATATATATATATATATATATATATATATATATATATACTGTATATATATTATATATATATATATATATATATATATATAATATAATTTATATATACTGTATATAAATGTGTTTCATTTTCTTGTCTTAAGAAGGTAGGCCTACAGGAAATAATCCCTATATTATAAAAAAAAAAATGCCAAATGCGGTTGTTACAATTACCTCAACGACAAAATTAAAGGAGAACTTTATAAATGATGACTGGATATATTATCTCAGTCGTGATGCTTATATAGACTAATATATTGATCGAATTAAGGACACTGAAGACACCAAAAGTCCAAACTGACCAGAATAGGTTGCCAAAACTGTTAATAGCAAGGAGTTATCCTATCTGATTTCAAGGTAGAATGGGATAGGAGTAAAGTTTGAGAAATTCACTATTAATTTATGTATGGTAAAGGTAAAATAAGCTTAATTGCAATAATAAGAATAAGCTTAGAAGCTTTGTAACTATCTATACGGCGATAGTGTTCCAGCAAACTTATTTTGCGGAGTGAGCAATTAGGAACCAGTGATTACCTTAGCATGAACAGAACACAATCTCAAGTTTCGGTTTCTCAAGATATTAAGCAATTTCTCAATTTTAACCTTTTAAACTTATATAAAATTGGTATAAGATTCCTTTTCATTTATTAGAGTTAAATAAACCAATGAAGGAAATAATGAGAAATGGCAGCTTTAACTTTAACAGAATTATCAGAATGGTCCCACTCATTATGAAAGAATATTAGTTATAAAAACAATACGAAATAAAAGACTGCGTCATATCATAACTTATAATAGCCAATTCTTAATATTTTCAACGATAATGATACAGTAATATTTACAAGGATCGAGTTACTGATTAGTTATTCTTCAATTAACTCTTTCAATCTGCTCTTGTCCATTAGCTACCAAGAGGCTGAAAGCAAAGATAGAATTAAATATTGAATGAATGATGGAAAACACATTTAAATAAAGAAGGGAATGTGCTTATAATGAGCCCCGGTTCTTACCTAAATCAGACTTAGCAATGTGATGCAGCGTGTTGTTGGGATGAGCTGACCAACGCCAATTGGGAGGGTTCGATGTTCGAACTGAGTCTAGACCATGCAGGAAGCCATCTTGCCCCTCCCACCTTCTCGTCTGCGCATGAGTCAAGTCCTCCATAATCCTATTAATTATTTAAATAATGAACATCGTGAAAACATGACTCATTAATTCGAGCATTTTGCGAAAGTAAAATATACTTCATGAAACCCTTTGTCTTGTTTGTATCTTTATATACCAAACAGCAGGCAAAGATGGTCAATTTAAAAAAGTATATAAAATATTAAGAGAATGATACATTTAATTAAACTTCAGTTCATTCTAGATCACTAGTGGCAAAATGAATGCTGGCTAACGACTTAACAGCTGCAATCCTTACTATTTTGCTAATGGATAAAAAGATAAACACGTATTTGGCAACTGTGATGAATAAAAAAGAAGAAACTACTTTTAATTCAGTTGTAAGGTTTCAATATATGAAAATAATGTCGTCCTCTCGAACATCAACTATGCAATATATCCAAGAGCTAGATATCTATTTTACCAAAATTTATTCCCCATTTCCTTCCCTCACTGGGCTATTTTCCCTGTTGGAGCCTTTCGGCTTATAGCATCCTGTTTTTCCAACTATGGTTATAGCCTAGCTTGTAATAACAACAACCAAAACAATAATAATGTTGATAACAACAACAACAACAACAACAATAATAATAATAATAATAATAATAATAATAATAATAATAATAATAATAATAATAATAATATGCCTCGCCTTTAAACAAGACTTCTACAAAATACTGTAAAATGTACAAATAATTTCAGTGACTAACTTGTGTAAAGTCTATGTAGCACAATTTCTGCGGGCATCTAATATAGTTTATTATTTCACACCCAGAAAAGTACAGTTTTAAGTTTATTTTAATATCGGGCAAGTCGCTCCTCGCTTCAAAATTCTACGAAACAGAGCAAATTTTTCTTTTTACATTTTCCAGTTACCTTCTCACATTTTGACATGACCCGTGACTTGACCTTGTTTCCGAAATATCACAGGATTAATATGGCAAAACCAGAGAGAAAACTTTAAAATCTTCCAATATTTGTACACACGAGAAACCAAGGACTTTGAGATCACGTAGATCCAAAGGCGGAATTTATCATGATTAAAGCAAGGAACTCCTTGGAAATGGTGAATTCGTGAAAGACAGTTCTAAGACTACTGGAAAACTCCAACACCACCGTCAGTCTTCTCAGAATAATCGAGTTTTCCGACATCCATACTTGACGAGCAGAAGTCAAGGCGGTTAGTCAAAGATGCGAGAGATTTTTGCGTAATTCGTAGAAGTTCTCTGGCTTGTTGACATCTTCCGGACGAAGATGGATGTGTCAAATGTCACGCTGTCCAAAGTTTTAAACTATTTTATTTCCTCTTTTTTACTGGGAATTTTAAGTACGATGCGTGGATGCATCTTCGTATTGATTACCAATTCTACGTATAAAATAAGAGTAAATAAGTTCGAACAAAGACTTACTGGAGAGGAACCAGAGGGATAATTAGCCCAAAACATTCTTAAGACGACATTTATGCTTTGAATAATTAACTAAAGAGGTAATTCCTAACAAAGGTGTTCCTTTATAAGGAAATTGGAGCCCTTGGGCTTATAGCATCTTGCTTTTCCAATTAGGGTTGTAGCTTAGTCTTATGATAATAATAATATCCTTATTATTATTACTTGCTAAGCTACAACCCTAGTTGAAAAAGCAGGATGCTATAAGCCCAAGGGCTCCATCAGGGAAAATAGCCCAGCGAGGAAAGGAAATAAACAAAACCTTTTAAGAACAGTAACAAAAATAAATCTTTCATATATATCCTATTATAATCATAATCCTTAATGATAACCATAACAACAACAACAACAACAATAATAATCATCATAAAACATTACCTATACCCAATGTTTATTGACGAATCAATTGAAATTCTTTTAATCATTTTGAATTATATTTTTCCAGATCAAGGATCCAGTCTTTGTTCTTTATAATGTGAATTAGAGAAAAAAAATGTTAACCTATACTGTGAAAAGACAAAACTAACATGAACAATTGGAAACCATATTTTCATATTGAAAAATTAACCATAGGCGTACCAGTGATACTTTTCGGTATATAAAACTATGTTAAAACATACTAGTATTGACAAATGTACAATAGAAATATATATCAAAATTTAATCCGAATACTAATGTCTAAACATGTGGGCAACAAATATCATATTTTTTGGAATATTTATCATTAAAGTAAAGGGATAAATATCGTTTATATATC
>NC_090745.1:120634743-120637243 GCF_036898095.1 Palaemon carinicauda | reverse complement strand
CTATATACACACATACATATGTATATATATATAATATGTAGTAAGTATGTATATATATTATCATTACTATTACTTGCTAAGCTACAACCCTAGTTGGAAAAGCAGGATGCTAATAGCCCAGGAGTCCCAACAAGGAAAATAGCCCAGTGAGGAAAGGAAACAATGAAAAATAAAATATTTTAATTAGTGGCATTAAAATAGATATTTCCTATGTAAACTATAAAAACTTCAACAAAATACGAGGAAGAGAAATTAGATAGAATAGGGTGCCTGAGTGTACGCTCAAGGAAAAGAACTCTAACCCAAGACAGTGGAAGACCTTGGTACAGAGGCTATAGCACAACCCAAGACTAGAGATCAATGGTTTGATTTTGGAGTGTCCTTCTCCCAGAAGAGCTGCTTACCATAGCTAAAGAGTCTCTTCTACCTTTACCAAGAGAAAAGTAGCCACTGAACAATTACAGTGCAGTAGTTATATAATCCCTTGGGTGAAGAATTTTTTTTTTTTAGTAATGTCAGTGTTGCCAGGTGTATAAGGACAGAGGAGAATCTGTAAAGGATATGCCAGATTATTCGGTGTATGTGTAAGCAAAATTGAAATGAACCGTAACCAGAGTGTGATCCAATGTAGTACCGTCTGGCCAGTCAGAGGACCGTATAACTCTCTAGCGGTAGTATCTCAACGGGTGGCTGGTGTAGTAAAGTCAATACGATGTATTGTTTAATAACACCTCAACTTTAGTATACACTAGAAAAGGAACTAAGTCGGAAAAGTATAGATTGGAATATGTGGCCATTTAAGAACTTTAACAATTATATCATCTCCTCTTACGCCCATTGACGCAAAGGGCCTCGTTAAGATTTCGTCTGTTTACTCTATCTTAAGCTTTAAAATCAATACTTCAGCATTTTTTTTTTAAATTATAAAAGGAAAAATCAATAAAAAAAATTCAAAATGGTTAATACAGTTTCAAGATTCTATTTTATTCACATAATGTTTATAGTAGTTTTCCCAAAACCTTAAACCAATAAAATTAGTATAGGATAAATGAACATCCAAGCATTCAAAATAAGCAATTACCATTAACCTTACAGAAACAAGATAATTATGTATACTGTAAATTTTAAGCAACTACAAGCCATACTCATTAATCACCACATTTTCAAGAATTGATGTACTGTAACTCACTGTTCTATGGATTACCAAATTATCAGCTGAAGAAAATTCAAGAGTACAAAACAGAGCCGCTAGATTAATAAAAGGACTACACAATAGGGAAAGAGTTACCCCTGCACTAATTAAATTACACTGGCTGCCGGTAAAAGCGAGAATTGAATACAAGCTACTCTTACTAACGTTTAAGATACTGAACCAAAATGAACCCAAATATCTAAAAGAATGCCTGAATAAACTAGAACTAGAAACAAATGTTAACATAAGACACATGAGTGAAAAACATAGGCTATCTGAACCAAGAACAAATAGTAAATTTGGTGAAAGGGCTTTTAGCTACTGTGCGCCTAGACATTATAATAAACTGCCAACTGAAATGAAGGACCTAAAGGGAGCAATTGAATTTAAGAAGAAACTAAAGATATTACTTTTCACAAGATCATATGATTTGAAAGATGCTACAATCAAGGAATTGTATAAGTTATAATGAAAATGTTTCGTTAGATGATTGATATGGACCCGCCCGAGAAGTAGTTCACTCGACTTCAGTGGAGGGTTGGATTTAAACCCAAAACAAGTAAAGAAACAACGGAAGGTTCTTCGGTGGTCGTCAAAGTTACGCCTGACAATACGAGTAAGTCGCGAGACCGCCTCAGCAGAAAATATCTGCCAAGAAAAGTTTCTGTATCGTAAACGTCTAATCAAATTATTTCGGACGAATACTGAACTCGAAAAGTTAATAGCATCAATCAATAACTGGGCATAAGAGTTATTCTCCATTATTATTATTATTATTATTATTATTATTAATATTATTATTATTATTATTATTATTAATTGCTAAGCTACAACCCTAGTTGGAAAAGCAGAATGCTATAAGCCCAGGGGCTCCAACAGGGAAAATAGCCCAGTAAGGAAAGGAAACAATGAAAAAATAAATATTTTAAGAATATTAAAATAAATATCTCCTATGTAAACTATGAAAACTTTATAGACTCCCGTTTCCAGTTCACAGTACTGTAACACTCCGAACAGTGAAAATTTTAATCACGTCTTAAAATCTAAATCGACGCATCTAACCTCATACCAATTTCGGAAAAATCTTGTAAAAATTCTAATTAATATAAGCGACTAAGTAAAGTTTGAAACTATCCGATACTCGACATATCTCTACGCAATACAACGAAGAAACAAATCACTTAAATTTTGTAAGAAAATTTCAAAACAAAATAGTCCAAGTCACCGAAATGGTAGAATCGTTAGTTGAAAATATATAAAGATAAAACGAGTTCGAACATTCAGGCATTGCATCATTTTGACCAATGG
>NC_090745.1:120612786-120625286 GCF_036898095.1 Palaemon carinicauda | reverse complement strand
TGAAATTGAGGAGACTTGCTCTGTGTAAAGTAGACAGGGAAATGTAATTATTTAACTAATCTGCATATTTTACGCTGTTAAATTTTCAATTTGAAACTTATGTTATTAGAGAAGAGATACATGTCGACTGTGGGGTCCGAAGTCTCGATATATTTGTCGCGAACGAAGTGAGTGACCTTATATGAAATGCCAAATTTTTTTAAAGATATCTCACCCAACCCGTAGCCCCGTCATTCCCTAACCATACATTTCATAGCGAGGTGGTAGTGGGGGGGGGGGGAGCAGCTGATATTTTCAGCCGCGGAGTCAATAACTCCTATACCAATAAATATATTAAAATTAAATTTCAAGGGAGTATTTAATAATATATAAGCTTTGTTTCTGCCAATTTTCATGTTCATACTTGGTATAGGCGTGCCCTGGCTGTCACTTTAGTTCGTAAGTGACGACTTTTAGCTAAACAATCAGTGAGAGGAGCAAATTAATCGTAAAGTTTTTATAGACAAGCCGAATTATTTTCAGAGGGTTTGATGGGTGTTATGTGAACTACATTCATACCAATTTTCTTATCAATACTTGCCATAGAAAAGTCACAGTATCCATTTTTCGATATCAGCGGGAGGCCACTTTTCGGCGGCGTCGTGAATTACTCGTAGGAAACTTCACATATCTAAATGAAATTTTCAGGGGTTTATGGGCTGGATATTTACTTTGTCCATACAAATTTTCATGTTGATACATGCCATAGAAAACCCACAGCAAACGTTTATTTCGGTATTGGTTGAATGGTTATTTTTGGAGGTGGAGTAAATTATTCCTAGAATAATTCCCATATCCAAATGAAAATTTCAGGGATTGATGGGAAACATTGTTTCTCTGTTTCTGTCAAATTTCATGATAATATCTATAATTGAAAAGACACAGCTATCGTGTAGCCTTCTTAAATATGCTGGTAAATGTAGCAGCATTACAGTGAGCTGCTTGATAGTGAGCGACATCAACGAGGAACAATGCCGATCTCATAAACAATATCCGTCCCGAGTTCAGCTATTATTATTATTATTATTATTATTATTATTATTATTATTATTATTATTATTATTATTAGCTAAGTTACTACTCTAGTTGGAAAAGCAGGATGCTAGCCCAAGGGCTCCAATAGGGAAAAGTAGCCCTTGGGCTTATAGCATCTTGCTTTTGCAACTAGGATTGTAGCTTAGCTAATAATAATAATAATAATAATAATAATAATAATAATAATAATAATAATATGTAACTGATTTATTTCAATGTTACTGATATTGAATATTCTATATATTTTTATTTCTCAAAATTGAGTATTCGTTATTTCTCTATTTAATTTCCGCACTAGGCTGCTTTCCCAGTTGGAGACCTTGAGCTTGTAACATTTTGCTTTTCCAACTAGGGTTGTAGCTTGACTAGTAATAATAGTGATAATGATAAATTGCTACATCAGCTATTTTTTGATAGCCAATGCCACGGATAAGTAACAATTATGAAGGCAATTATCGACAAATAAAGACTGCAGAAGAATAAATGTTATCTATAACGCTTGTTATAAATTCTGACATTAAGAGAGGAGTAAAATCCTGCTGCAGAATGCAGGGAAGGATACCAGAGATAAGGACCCAACTAACTTGACGATGCTCCTGTTGCATTGGCAAATGCAGTCTACAATAAAACTGCTTTATATTAGGAGGTCTGATGACGACGTGAAAAGTCTTTCAAGAAGAAATTGAACTTTTAGTTTCTGTGGGATATGACGATTATCATAATTCTCTTCCTATGTCTCATGAGACTTGGCTATAGAAGTAAATGTAAGGGGATCCTGCAGCGAAATGTAATGGGGTCCTGCAGCGAAATGTAAGGGGGTCCTGCAGCGAAATGTCAAGGGGTCCTGCAGCGATATGTAAGGGGGTCCTGTAGTGAAATGTAAAGGGGTCCTGTAGTGAAATGTAAAGGGGTCCTGCAGAAAAATGTAAGGGGGTCCTGCAGCTTAATGTAAGGGAGTCCTGCAGCGAAATGTAAAGTGTTTCTGCAGCGATATGAAGGGGGTCCTGCATCGAAATGTAAGGGGATCCTGCAGCGATATGTATGTGGGTTCTGCAACGAAATGTATGGGGGTCCTGTAACGAAATGTATGGGGGGTCCTGCAGCAAAATGTAAGGGGGTCCTGCAGCGAAATGTAAGGGGGTCCTTCAAGGAAATGTAAGGGGGTCCTGCAAGGAAATGTATGGGGGTCCTGCAACGAAATGTATGGGGGTCTTGCAGCGAAATGTAAGGGGGTCCTGCAGCGAAATGTAAGGGAGTCCTGCAGCGAAATGTAAGGGGGTCCTGAAGCTTAATGTAAGAGGGTCCTGCATTAAAATGTAAGGGGGTCCTGCAACGAAATGTATGGGGGTCCTGCAACGAAATGTATGGGGGTCCTGCAGAAAAATGTAAGGGGGTCCTGCAGTGAAATGCAATGGGTCCTGCAGTGAAATGTAAGAGGGTCCTGCAGCTTAATGTAACAGAGTTCTGTAACGAAATGTAAAGGGGTCCTGCAGTGAAATGTAAGGGGCTCCTGCAGCTTAATGTAAGGGGGTCCTGCAGCGATATGTAAGGTGGTCCCGAATCGAAATGTCAGGGGGTCCTGCAGCGAAATGTCAGGGGGTCCTGCAGCGATATATAAAGGGGTCCTGTAGCAAAATGTCAGGGGGTCCTGCAGCGAAATGTCAGGGGATCCTGCAGCGATATGTAAAGGGGTCTTGTAGCGAAATGTAAGGGGGTCCTTCATCGAAATGTCAGGGTGTCCTGCATCGAAATGTCAGGGGGTCCCGCAGCGATATGTAAGGGGGTCCTGAAGCTTAATGTAAGGGGGTCCTGCAGCGAAATGTCAGAGGGTCCTGCTGCGATACGCAAGGTGGTCCTGCATTGAAATGTCAGGGGGTCCTACAGCGATACGCAAGGTGGTCCTGCATTGAAATGTCAGGGGGTCCTGCATTGAAATGTCAGGGGGTCCTACAGCGATACGCAAGGTGGTCCTGCATTGAAATGTCAGGGGGTCCTACAGCAATACTCAAGGTGGTCCTGCATTGAAATGTCAGGGGGTCCTACAGCGATACGCAAGGTGGTCCTGCATTGAAATGTCCGGGGGTCCTGCAGCGATATATAAGGGGGTCCTGAAGCTTAATGTAAGGGGTCCTCCGGCTTAATGTAAGGGGGTCCTGCAGCTTAATGTCAGGGGGTTATGCAGCGATATGTAAGGGGGTCCTGAAGCTTAATGTCAGGGGGTTATGCAGCGATATGTAAGGGGGTCCTGCAGCGAAATGTCAGGGGGTCCTACATCGAAATGTCAGGGGGTCCTGCGGCGATATGTAAGGGGGTCCTGCAGTCTAATGTCAGGGGGTCCTGCAGCTTAATGTCAGGGGGTCCTGCAGCGAAATGTCAGGGAGTCCTGCAGCGATATGTAAGGTGGTCCTGTAACGAAATGTAAAGGGGTCCTGCAGTGAAATGTCAGGGGCTCCTGCAACATAATATTCAGCGGAGTGAGAAGGTAAAAATTTGTAGACATGAGGATTTCAAGTCTTGTGGAACTTAACCATTACAAGAATAGAGCCTCTGAGGGGTGTGGGGGGGGGGGTTTCCAATTAGCCCTGCTAATTGCAAATTAAGTATAGTGAGACCACCACTGCCACCAATTCTCTGAATGAATTGGGTCACATTTATAAGGTGGAGGTGGTCTATTGGAAACGTCCCTGCCTCGCGTTCTGCTGGACGGGAGATCTAGTCCCGCTCAGACTCGATAGTTTCTTGTAGTGTCTGCAACCTCACCCTCCTACCTTCTGAGTCATCAGCTGCCATTGCTTGGCCCTCCCTGGTCCTAGCTTGGGTGGAGAGGGGGTGGGGCGCTGATCATATGTATATGTGGTCAGTCTCTTGGGATTCGTCCTGCTAGCTAGGGCAATATCACTGTCCCTTGCCTCTTCCACTCATGAGTGACCTTTAAACGAAACGGTTTGACCGGGAAGCACCGTTGGGACAGCGTTGCCAACTGAAATGGTCTTCCACAGGAACAGTGTTGCAAATTCAAATGTTTTCATCTGTAGGGTCGGTGTTACCAATTCAAATATTCTTCCGCAGGGGCAGCAATACTCCACTAGGATAGTGCCCGAGGGGTTTCCTCAGAGGGGGCCTCTTAAACTGGTTCTGCGTCGTCGTTGTTTATCGACCAGAATCAATTTAGCTCGTTGGGGATTTTGGTTTTATTTTCATGGAAATAAGAATTTGAGTTTTAGGCGGGATGGGAAGTAGTTGGGTCTCAAGTTTATAAATGGGAATGGTTGGACTTTAGGTTTGAAAATTTTGACAGGAGAAGGATGACGTATGCAAAAGAACTGATTATTATTATTTCATTCGTGTCTTTTAAAACTAAACGTAAGGTAAAATTTATAAATGAGTTTGAATGTCATGGTGAAAATAGGACTGGATGATTTTTGTTAAAAAGGAAAAAGGGAGTGGGAATTTTGACTTTTTTAAAAACAGTTTTTTAATTTTGTGGTACTTTATAAAAGTGATACAATTTATAAGTTGAAAAAAATTATCTTAGATTTGTATGAAGATAAAGGGCATACCATTCGTACAAGGAATAAAATGGAATGGTTTAAGAAATCAAAATGTCAAGCATTTTTTAAGAAAAATAGTTATATGTGTATTAGGGAAACCAAAGTTGGGTCTTCGAATTAAAAAAGAATAAAGTTTGTCTTCATGTTTGTAAATTGTTTTTGTTAACTTTGCAAATATTGTTTAGAAAGTCTGTGAAGTTTTTTATTTTGTAACAAAACACCTTTATTATTTAGGTTTCCTTAAGAAAAGGGAATATTTAAATATTAAGTTTATATCAGAAGACACTGGCGTTTGATTTTGGAGTTCTGGGTTTTGCTCCAGGCAGAATACAGACATACTTGACTGTGGCCATCGTGTCCAGTGCTCTTACATATTGAGCAAATTATTGTGTATGATTGGAAAATACGAATTTAAACTATGCTGCACTATGTTATTAGAAGGGAGAGTTTCTTCCACTTGTAAAACAGATAAAAGGAAAGACTTGGAGTGGAAATTCTATGAATCTTGCGAAACATTAAGACGATGAATGATCAAGAACGTGTTTTGGAGTAGAGTTCAAGCTCTTTGTGGATGAGAGTATTTAATTTCACCACCAATGGCACAGAATGCTAATTATTGATTAGTTAAGGTTAAAGTTTAGGGGATATCGAAATTGCTGAATGAAAATGAAAATTAGACTGAGTTAAAGTTGAGGGATAAGTTAAAAATTGCATTGATCACATCCAAGTGGTTATTAACACAATTTGGCGTGTTTCTGGATTTACATATGTCCTTCAGTGCTCAAATGAATAATGTAAATAAGTACTGAATCTCATCTAGAATATATTGCTTTCATTAAAAGGCATCTCGAGTGTTTTGCTAACAAACTTGTGAGTGTCACTAATGGAATGGTCCACTTTGGTTTAATCTATTACAAAGTACAACTCAGGATATTGAAAATTATAATAAACAGAGAGATAAGATTAATCATGGGAGTTGCACCTTGAGATAAGTTTTCTCCTGTACTAAATAAGCAGCACTGACTGCCGGTTCATGTTAAAATAATTGTTCACTGACTACTTTCCTCTTGGTAAGGGTTGAAGAGACTCTCTAGCTATGATTTGTAGCTCTTTTTAGAAAGACACTCCAAAATCAAACCACTGTTCTCCAGTCTAGGGTAGTGCCATAGCCTCTGTATCATGGTTTTCACTGTCCTGTGTTAGGGTCCTCTTCACCTGTTTTTTTTTTTTTTTTTTTTTTTTTTTTTTTTTTTTTTTTTTTTTTTTTTTTTTTTTTTTATTACAATTGTTCACTACTTCTCTTGTAGTTTATTTATTTCATTATCTCCTTTCCTCACTTGGCTATTTTTTCCTGTTAAAGCCCTTGGGCTTATAGCATCCTGCTTTTCCAACTAAGGTTGCAGCTTAGCAATAACTCATTAAGTATTTGAAATATTTGCCTCACTTCACACAGTCAATAAATCCGGTCAAGACGGTGTCATTTACAAAGAGTTTCAATTCATTGGAACCAAGATGCATTTCTACTGTTGGTTCTGGAGCTTTTAAATATTAGGCAAGAAGACTGTATAATTAACTCCCACTTTACATAATAAGACTGATGATATTAAGACTTTCAAGAACAAGTTTAAGACTTGTTTGTTTAGTCTTATGATAGTATAGATTTGACAATTAATACTGGACTAAGCTGTATGAAATTTCAATTATTTATGCTTGGTGTACAGTACAGGATAAACAATTTACATTGGTCCTGCAGTGCACCGAAGCTCTTCCTACGGACCAGATAAGAATAATACGGTGAAGTCGATTTTAATTGTCAAATGTACACCATGGGAAGTGATAAAAAAATAGGAAAGAGTTTAAGTCCTCTGGGATAGATGTGAGTGGTCTTTAGTCCAAGTGGGAACTTCTTGTACAAACTCTGGATTACATATCAGAGAATTCGAGAAACCAGATTCATTAGTATCTTGGTTTCTAATAACTTGAGAAGTAGTTTCAACTAAGACTGCATATTAGAAAACTTTAGAAACTAGATTCAAGGTGTACCTTGGGCTCCAATAACTTGAGAAATAGTTTTAACTAAGACTTCAATTCTTCTTGGATAGATATGAGTCGCCTTTAGTCCAAGTGGGAACTTCTTGTACAAACTCTGGACTGCATATTAGAAAACTTTAGAAACTAGATTCAAGGAGTACCTTGGGCTCCAATAACTTGAGAAATAGTTTCAACTAAGACTTCAATTCTTCTTGGATAGATATGAGTGTCCTTTAGTCCAAGTGGGAACTTCTTGTAAAAACTCTGGATTACATATTAGAAAATTTTAGAAACTAGATTCAAGGAATATCTTGGGCTCCAATAACTTGAGAAATAGTTTCAACTAAGACTTCAATTCTTCTTGGATAGATATGAGTCGTATTTAGTCCAAGTGGGAACTTGTAAAACTCTGGACTACATATTAGAAAATTTTAGAAACCAGATTCAAGGAGTACCTTGGGCTCCAATAACTTGAGAAATAGTTTCAACTAAGACTTCAATTGTTCTTGGATAGATATGAGTCGCCTTTAGTCCAAGTGGGAACTTCTTGTAAAAACTCTGGACTACATATTTAGAAACATTAGAAACCAGATTCAAGGTATACCTTGGGCTCCAATAACTTGAAACATTTTTCAACTACCCTCGTGTTGACATGATTAGCTGGCAGTATGATGTATAGCTAATCTTTCAAAGACTCCGGACATCCAGTTCAGTTAGCTTAGAAGTCATTGCTCTTATCTTAGAGATTATTGTAGCTTCAATCAGCTGCCAGGGTAGCTCAATCAGTACAGAGGTTATCTTATCTCAAAGTGCAACATCTATTATCAATCTTGCTGCTCTGTTTATTATAATTTGCCACATCCCAAGTTGTACTATAACTAAGTTGTTATAGGTAGAGTTGCATTTATATCTGATAACCAGTTAATCACAAGTTTCTTAAGGGAATATTTATCTAGATACCTTGTAATAAATCGTTTTATTTGAGCAATTACAGACGAATTCCAACCAAATGAAAAATTTGAAAAGAAAAAGATTGATTTGACTTTTATAAAACTTTTTATAAAATTAAGGCATTACTTGATTTTGCAGCTTCGCTGTGTCCGTTTGTGTCTGTTTATGATGTTTTGATTTACTGCTTTATTTATTTATTTATTTTTAAGTCTGGGTTTATTTTAGTAATCAAAATATCGGACTTTAAATACCAAGAGTCAATAGGGTTGTAAGACAAAGAAGACGTGCTTTGGGTAGTACGCACTCAATGATGCTCTATATCTAATGATATTCTTTCATAATCAGTAAATTTTTATATGAAGTTTGTCATGTAGTATGATCCAAAAAAAAATCTAAACTTAAAGTAATATGAAAATGCATGACTTTCCAAAAAAAAAAAAAAAGAGAATCTTAGCAGTCCTTATTTTTATTCCCTTAAATGGCATGCTCAGGCAAATAGAAATATCCTAAATAAAAAATCAATCATGAGAAAATAATAGTTTCGATCAATGACGCATTTAGATGCATGAAAGAAAACCTAGCCTATTCCTAAACATTCCAAAAATAGGTTAAAAGAATAAATCAATATCTCTCTCTCCCGGGTAATGGAAAGAAAACGGTAACGAGCGCGTTGGGGAAACTCACCTAATTCGGCCGTGATTGTCATACAGGAACCTTTACATTCGGCGTCTGTGACACAATCCCCGGTACAGTTGTAGCATATCCTAGCGTCGCCTGTAGGGAATGAAAATTATCTTTTAATAATTATTGATGTTATAAAGTTGGAATAAAAATTATCTTTTAATAATTATTGATGGTATAAAGTTGGAATAAAAATTATCTTTTAATGATTATTGATGTTATAAAGTACTGTATGTTAAAGTACATCAGTTATTTGGATGAGGTTTAATATATTTTGAGATAAGTAAAATCAATTATTTAAATATTTTTTATGTAAGGTATTTCATGGATGATTCTTGCTATTTGTATTATATATTTTTTATAGAAATAAATGATAATAGTGGAAATAATGAACAATACAAATTATCTAACTATGAAATAAGGATAACATTATTAGAAAATATTACTCTTTTCAAAGAAATAAGTTAATTGAACTGAATCCTATTTAATCCCGTAAATTATAGCAACTCCTTCAGTATACACACACACACACACACACACACACACACACACTAAAGTCACCTGTGTGTTAAGATCTCATGCTATGGTAGGCCGCGAAATTTTAATATATTTAACTTTTCATTCACTATGATTGACATTCATTTTTGTTTCCTCTAGAGCAGTGTTTCCCAACCCTGGGGTAAATTACCCGTGGGGTAATGGACCCGTATTTTTGGGGTAATCAAGATGTTCTGAAATTGAGTTATTCACATTCCCATAATGATGGTTCATTTTGATATCCATTAAAATGGAAAAGTTTGCATTTGTTTTGGATCCTTAACTATAAGCAGCCAATAGCGGGCTACATGATCCATACAGTTCATCAGGTGGCTGCAAAAAAATATCCGATGTTACCGGGTATATATATGTTCAATGGGGTAATTGATTAGTTGGAAATAAAAGTTTGGGGTAATCATTTAAAAAAGGCTGGGAAACACTGCTCTAGAGAATAAAATGTTTAAGGAACAATTCCTCTTTTCCTTAATACAAGTGTGGCGCTGTATGACCATGTGGCACAAAATCAATAAATGCAGGTCCTAAAAATATCCTGTCATTATCATGACCTGGTTCGGAGTCATTACAACCCTCGGCTACTCCTCGGTCACCTGGAGTCTTTCCTCTTATAGTGTTATTACAATCAACTTGTGTACGCAACCCGTCAAAAAATACTGCTAAATATTTAGATTAATATGCATACACACAAATCGTTTACCAAAAGGCAGAAAAAGAAAAAAAAGAAAAAAAAATCTGGGTTATGTTGTAATAAAATTCAGAGAATACTCAAACAGAGAGGGGGTAGTCATACCCTGTTGAGAGGGTATACCCCTAGAGGTACACACAGAAACCAATATCTCCCAAACATAGCCCAAACTGCCATGTTGTAGTTAGTAAAAGGGGGTTGAATAGGGTTGAATTTCGTCACCCTCATAAACTAACTGCCTAAGTCATTTTCTCCACTTGTTGGGAAATCAAAAAGAAACCTTCTCATTTCCTAATTCTTTGTATCATTGTCTTGAGTTTCAATTCACAAATTCTTGATAGAAGAATTTGTGAATTAGAATTTGTTAATTGAACCTATACAATGATATAAACAATTAGGAAATGAGAAGTTTTTTTTTTTATTTCCCAACAAGTGGAGAAAATGACTTAGGCAGTTAGTTTATGAGGGTGACGAAATTCAACCCTATTCAACCACCTTTTACTAACTACAACATGGCAGTTTGGGCTATTTGTGGGATATATTGGTTTCTATGTGTACCTCTAGGGGTATACCCTCTCAACAGGGTATGACTACCCCCTCTCTGTTTAAGTATTTGCTGAATTTTAATACAGCATAACCCAGTTTTTTTTATTTTTTATTTTGGCCCTTTGGTAAACTTGTGCTTCGCTTTTATATTTATATTTGAAACTGGTTCTTTATATCCATAAGAATTTTAGAGTTGATTTATACATACATACATATACCAAAGGCACTTCCCCCAATTTTGGGGGGTAGCCGACATCAACAAGAAACAAAACAAAAAAGGGGACCTCTACTCTCTACGTTCCTCCAGCCTAACCAGAGTTGATTTATAGCAGAGTATTTTTGTCTTAAGATCAGCTTCCTTGTTTCCATGGAGATCCTATTGGTTTTATGAATCCAATTTCTAAAAACTTGCTATTTTCTTCTAACAAAGAAAATACTTCTAAAGAGTTCTTGGGTCCTTTGACTGGCCAGACAGTACTATGTTGAATCCTTCACTCTGGTTACGGTTAATTTTCCCTTTTCCTACATATACACCGAATAGTCTGGCCTATTTTTTATATATTTCTCCTCTGTCCTCATACACCGGACAACACTGATGATACCAAACAATTCTTCTTCTCTCAAGGGGATAACTACTGCACTGTAATTGTTCAGAGGCTACTTTTCTCTTGGTTAGGATAGAAGAGACTCTTTAGCTATGATAAGCAGCTCCTCTAGGAGGACACTCCAAAATCAAATCATTGTTCTCTAGTCTTGGGTAGTGCCATACCCTCTGTACCATGGTCTGTAACTGTCTTGGGCTAGAGTTCTCTTGCTGGAGGGTACACTCAGGCACACTATTCTATCTTATTTCCTTTCCTCTTGTTTGTTTTAAGTTTTTAAAGTTTATATATAAAAGATATAATTCAATGTTGCTACTGTTCTTAAAATATTTTATTTTGATTATTTATTAGGTCTCTTATTGCTTATTTATTTCCATATTTCCTTTCTTCACTGTGCTATTTATCTCTCTTGAAGCCCTTGGGCTTATAGCATCTAGCGTTATAGCTTGGCTTGTAACAATACTAATAAAAAGTAATATGAAAATGTATGGCTCTCCAAAAAGGGCTGATAACCACACCAGACCTAACACCAGGGTATGACCCAAATTCATAATTATAAAGCCATGTCTCTGGTTGGTGATATTCAATTGTTATTTAAGAGCAAATCTCCCGGTATCCATACGAAAATAAACGAGTCGGTAGAGTTTCTATTTTAATGTTACTGGTCTTAAAATATTCTATTTTTCCTTGTTTCCTCTCCTCATTGGGCTATTTTCCCTGTTGGAGCCCCTAGGCTTATAGCATTCTTCTTCTCCAAGTAGGGTTGTACTTAGCAATTGTTAATAATAATGATAATAATAATAATAATAATAATAATAATAATAATAATAATAATAATAATAATAATAATAATAATAATAATAATAATAATAATAATAATAAGCGTTGGCATAATTGTAAATGATAATAATCTTTGGAGGTGACAGTGTACCAAAGATACTTAAGTCTTGGGAGGAAAATTTATTGAAAATAATTATGTCCGAATTAATTGTGTTTTTAATTAAAGAATATTTATGGAAATAACACTAAGAGATAAAAAAAAGAGCAACATGGATACGAGAGCAACTTAAAGTAGAGGATATTTTAACAATATGTAAGAAAAAAGAATTGACATGGGTAGGATATATAATTAGAATGACAGACAATAGATGGACATTAAGAATAACAGAACTGGTCCCTAGAGATTGCAAAAGAAGCAGGGAAAGGAAGAGAAGACGATGGCTGGAAGAGCTAAGAAAATTTGCGGGTGTGGACTTGCATAGAAAGACCACAATAAGACGCGCGAGGAAGGACATGTCTGAGGCTTTTGTCCTGTAGTGGATTAGTTACGGCTGGTGATGATGATGATGATGGTATATATATATATATATATATATATATATATATATATATACATATATATATTATATATACACAAATGTATATATATATATATATATATATATATATATATATGTATATATATACACATATATTATATATACACACACATATATATATATATATATATAAATATATATATATATATATATATATATATATATATATATATTTATATATATACATATACATATATATATACATATATATATATATATATATATATATATATATATATATATGTGTGTGTGTGTGTGTATATATATATTCTAGGAAACTCATCTGACAGGGAATCGATTAGACATTCATCATTCATCAGAAATATTATAGTCATTAGATTAAAAATATTAATAACTCACCACTTACGTCATCATTGATCAGCTATGCCCTAAATTCATTAGTCACGTTATTATTATTATTATTATTATTATTATTATTATTATT
>NC_090745.1:120507786-120607786 GCF_036898095.1 Palaemon carinicauda | reverse complement strand
TATAAACAATATATCTATAGGTAGTCTAGAGTGTTTTAGAGTACCAATATAAACAATATATCTATAGGTACTCTAGAGTGTTTTAGGGTACCAATATAAACAATATATCTATATGTACTCTAGAGTGTTTTAGGGTACCTATATAAACAATATATTTATAGGCACTCTAGAGTGTTTTAGGGTACCAATATAAACAATATATCTATAGGTAGTCTAGAGTGTTTTAGAGTACCAATATAAACAATATATCTATAGGTACTCTAGAGTGTTTTAGGGTACCAATATAAACAATATATCTGTAGGTACTCTAGAGTGTTTTAGGGTACCAATATAAACAATATATCTATAGGTACTCTAGAGTGTTTTAGGGTCCCAATATAAACAATATTTCTATAGGTACTCTAGAGTGTTTTAGAGTACCAATATAAACAATATATCTATAGGTACTCTAGAGTGTTTTAGGGTACCAATATAAACAATATATTTATAGGCACTCTATAGTGTTTTAGGTAGGATTAGTGCACCATTACGTGCTCATTATAAAGGGTTAGTGTCAGTTGAGCACATTATGGTTCACTGCTCCTAATTACTGTACAGCAAAAGACAGTATGACCTTCACTGAGAAATCTTGCTGAGATTTTGGGTGTGGTCTTTTGCTTACATCCGGACTCAGAGGTAAAGGCAGGAGTTCTACTTCTCTGGTGGTCAGTAGATAAAACTATAGTCAATTCTCTTTAGTGAGGCAGATTTGCACCGACTCACAAGGGTGTCCTTTTAGCTCGGAAAAGTATCCTGATCGCTGATTAGTTGGACAAGATAATCCGAACCAATCAGATAGCAGGAAACTTTTCGGAACTAAAAGAGCACCGCTGCGAGTCAGTGCAAATGCGCCTCATTAAAAAAAATTGAGTATACAATATAGTTATATCTTTTGGGGTTTATTGTAATCACTGGCAAATATAAGATTCCTTTCTGTCATTATCCTTTTGATGGTTAAAGGTAATAAAGTAAATCACCCTTTGTATAACTAGCTTTAAAAGCTACCTTTACCAATAAAGGTTTTGTTGTGATAGGGAGAGACTCATCTCATTTTAAATGGTTATTATATGGCTGATTGATTGATTGACTTAAAGTTTTCTGGCAACCTGACATCTAAGGTCATTGACGCCGATATGGCTGAGAATGCTTGTGAAAGTGACTATTGAGTATATTAGAAAGACGAAGGGAAAAGAATAAGTGTGATTTTGATTTACTGGCCTGGCTTTGTAAGGTATGTCTGGGTGAGGGAAAAGTTCTGAATGATTAGATAAGGGTAATGAGTATTTTGTTTTATGAAGGTGAATGTTATTTTAGAAATTAGAAGGGCATAAACAGGGAAGGTTTAAGATATTTTGACTAACAGAAAGGATAATACACCAGTAAATAACTATGTGGATTGAGTATAAATAAAGTACTTATATAAGAATTTTGGAAGTCTAGGGAAAATGTTGTATGTGGGTTACATTATTCTAGAAAAGCGTAAGATAGCACCGGTACAGAGACAATGTAGACGGTATCGAGAATGTATGGCATAGGTGATAAATTTTTGAGTGAGTAAGAGTTAAAGCTGCCGTATAAGAAGAATGGCTAGGGTGAGAAATGTGGGGCTTTGTAATGGCAGGGTGAGACATGGAGGACTATGTAGTGGCTAGGGTGAGAATTTGGGGAGAATATGTAGTGGCTAGGGTGAGGCTTGGGTGAGAAATGGGGGACTTTGTAATGGCAGGGTGAGACATGGAGGACTATGTAGTGGCTAGGGTGGGAGAATATGTAGTGGCTAGGATGAGTAATGGGGGAATATGTATTGGCTTGGGTGAGAAATGGGGGAATATGTAGTGGCTAGGATGAGCAATGGGGGACTATGTTGTGACGGCGCTGAGTAAGGTTGTGAACTCAAAGGCAGGTTGGAAACGACTGAGACGGCGCCGAGTAAGGTTGTGAACTCAGTCGTTTCCAACCTGCCTTTGAGTTCACAACCTTACTCGGCGCCGTCACAATGTAGTGGCTATAGGGTGAGAAACGGCGGAATACGTAGTGACTAGGGTGAGAAATGGGGGAATATCTAGTGGCTAGGGTAAGAAATGGGGGAATATGTAGTGACTAGGGTGAGAAATGGGGGAATATGAAGTGGCTAGGGGGAGAATTTGTGGAATATCTAGTGGCTATGGTAAGAAATGAAGGAATATGTAGTGGCTAGGGTAAGAAATGGGGGAATATCTAGTGGCTATGGTAAGAAATGAAGGAATATGTAGTGGCTAGGGTGAGAAATGGGGGAATATCTAGTGGCTATGGTAAGAAATGAAGGAATATGTAGTGGCTAGGGTGAGAAATGGGGGAATATCTAGTGGCTATGGTAAGAAATGAAGGAATATGTAGTGGCTAGGGTAAGAAATGGGGGAATATCTAGTGGCTATGGTAAGAAATGAAGGAATATGTAGTGGCTAGGGTGAGAAATGGGGGAATATCTAGTGGCTATGGTAAGAAATGAAGGAATATGTAGTGGCTAGGGTAAGAAATGGGGGAATATCTAGTGGCTATGGTAAGAAATGAAGGAATATGTAGTGGCTAGGGTAAGAAATGGGGGAATATGTATTGGCTTGGGTGAGAAATGGAGGAATATATAGTGGCTAGGGTAAGAAATGAGGGAATATGTAGTGACTAGAGTGAGAAATGGGGGAATATCTAGTGGCTATGGTAAGAAATGAAGGAATATGTAGTGGCTAGGGTGAGAAATGGGGGAATATCTAGTGGCTATGGTAAGAAATGAAGGAATATGTAGTGGCTAGGGTGAGAAATGGGGGAATATCTAGTGGCTATGGTAAGAAATGAAGGAATATGTAGTGGCTAGGGTGAGAAATGGGGGAATATCTAGTGGCTATGGTAAGAAATGAAGGAATATGTAGTGGCTAGGGTGAGAAATGGGGGAATATCTAGTGGCTATGGTAAGAAATGAAGGAATATGTAGTGGCTAGGGTGAGAAATGGGGGAATATCTAGTGGCTATGGTAAGAAATGAAGGAATATGTAGTGGCTAGGGTAAGAAATGGGGGAATATCTAGTGGCTATGGTAAGAAATGAAGGAATATGTAGTGGCTAGGGTGAGAAATGGGGGAATATCTAGTGGCTATGGTAAGAAATGAAGGAATATGTAGTGGCTAGGGTAAGAAATGGGGGAATATCTAGTGGCTATGGTAAGAAATGAAGGAATATGTAGTGGCTAGGGTAAGAAATGGGGGAATATCTAGTGGCTATGGTAAGAAATGAAGGAATATGTAGTGGCTAGGGTAAGAAATGGGGGAATATCTAGTGGCTATGGTAAGAAATGAAGGAATATGTAGTGGCTAGGGTGAGAAATGGGGGAATATCTAGTGGCTATGGTAAGAAATGAAGGAATATGTAGTGGCTAGGGTAAGAAATGGGGGAATATCTAGTGGCTATGGTAAGAAATGAAGGAATATGTAGTGGCTAGGGTGAGAAATGGGGGAATATCTAGTGGCTATGGTAAGAAATGAAGGAATATGTAGTGGCTAGGGTAAGAAATGGGGGAATATCTAGTGGCTATGGTAAGAAATGAAGGAATATGTAGTGGCTAGGGTAAGAAATGGGGGAATATGTATTGGCTTGGGTGAGAAATGGAGGAATATATAGTGGCTAGGGTAAGAAATGAGGGAATATGTAGTGACTAGAGTGAGAAATGGGGGAATATCTAGTGGCTATGGTAAGAAATGAAGGAATATGTATTGGCTAGGGTAAGAACTGTGGGAATATGTACTGGCTAGGGTAAGGAAGGAGGGACTATGTAATGGCTTGGGTGAGAAGAAAGTCTCCTTTTTTATATCGGCTACCCACAAAATTGGAGTAGGTACTTTGATAAATAGACAACACACAATTATGCCAATTGATAATAGTATGTTCTAATTAGGAAGAAATGAAAATATGAATAATGGGAAAGGACGAATGAACGAGAGATATATAAATAACAGCTCATTTTCGTAGAATCTGTAATTCCTAGAATAATGTGCTGTTACAGGGAGACCACGTGCTACATATTTTACATCGAACAAGGAAACTAAAGACTCGGTATAGATATCCACATTTGTTATGAATGAACTTCAAAGCTTAAAAAGCAAAAATTTTCCAGTGTTATTAATGAAATGATTTTGTGGTATACAGTCTATTGTTTTGATGTCCATGTTTATCTTTTAAATTTTGATCAAGGTCTGAAAAATTAACATTCATAAGGTATAGCCAAAACTAATTTTCTTCTTGGAGATGGAAAAAACCTAAAATATATGAAAAAAAATAGTTTTTTTTTAGGAATAAAACAAAATAAGCCAGCATATAACATGACTGGTTTAACGAAATTACTTATAGCTATTGTTAGTAATGTTTACAGATTTAATAATGACTCATTGAATACCTAAGTAGCAACTCTTCTCTCTTGAAAGAGGGAAACCACACTTATTGCAATTCCATCTGCAATTATAGTCAGGAAAGAAACCAGTTCTATAAAAGACGTTAAGAAACAAACACTAAACTAGAAAATAAAATTTTACAACGAAAACCAAGATGAACACGGTCGAATCTGTTTAACTTTTGAATGTTTTAAAGGTTTAACAGACCGCTCATGAATGGCAGAGACAGTGACATTGCCCTATCTAGCAGGACAATGCCCTAGAGACTAACCATATAAACATATGATCAGCGCCTAATACACCTCTCCACGCAAGCTAGAACCAAGGGGAGCTAGACAATGGCTGCTGATGACTCCGCAGATAAGATATATAGGCTCCCCAAAACCCCGCATCCTTAGCTCACAAGGATGGCTAGGTTGCAGCGACCCAAGGAACTAACGAGTTTGAGCAGGACTCGAATCGTAGTCTGGCGATCACCAGTCAGGAACGTTACCACATAGTGACATTGCCCTAGCAATCAGGACAATGCCCTAGAGACTGACCATATATTATATGATCAGCGCCCAAGCCTCCTCTCCACCCAAGCTAGGACCAGTGAGGGCAAGGCAGTGGCTGCTGATGACTCAGCAGATAGACCTATAGGCTCCCCCCAAACCCCCCAACCTTAGCTCACAAGGATGGTAAGGTTACAGACACTAATGGCACCAACGAGTCTGAGCGGGACTCGAACCCCCGACTGGCAAACACCAGGCAGAGACGTTACCAATCAGGCCACAGCAACCCTTAAGATTAGGAAGGGAATAAAAGCTCTGTTATACTGTCACATTGAACCTCTCATAAAAAAGGCAATCAAGTTGAAATTAGCTTTGGGAGATCTGCATGTCAAGGAGGATCAGAATAACTGGATCTATGTTAAGGGATTCTGGAATCATAGGTCAATGGATCAATACAGAGAGAGAGAGAGAGAGAGAGAGAGAGAGAGAGAGAGAGAGAGAGAGAGAGAGAGGGGGAGAAAAACATCTTGATGAATAACAAGATTGCTTTCAGGACCAAGATGCGCATGCGCACACACACACACACACACACACACACACACACATATATATATATATATATATATATATATATATATATATATATATATATATATTAAAAACAACAGCAAATGTAGCCGTTTTTATTCCATTGCAGGACAAAAGGCCTCGGGCAATGTCCTTATTCATATATATATATATATATATATATATATATATATATATATATATATATATATATATATATATATGTGTGTGTGTGTATGTATGTGTGTGAGTATTAATTAGTTGCTGAGCTACAACCCTGGTTGGAAAAGCAGGCTGCCATAAGCGCAATGGCTCCGACAGGGAATATTAGCCCAGAAAAAAAAAGAAATAAGGAACTAAATATATAATGAATAGTTAATATAAAATACCCAAAGATCAACAATAACGTTAAAGTTGATGTATCATATATAAACTACGAGGAAAGACTAACGTCAGTCTCTTTAACGTAAAAACATTCGTTGCAATTTTCAATTTGCTTGAGAAATTTCAGTTTACATTCCTTTCGTCGCTCTTGTGACTTCTAGTGATCACAAGCATTGCTTGTGATACAATAATTACCCCCGCCAACGAAGTTGGAAGGAGGGTATGTTTTCGCCCCTGTTTGTGTGTCTTCGTGTATTTCAATTCAAATATTTCAGAGCCATATTTTCACAAATCTATCGATAAATTGTTAAACAAATCACATATTTTTACGTTTAAATTCATATTATTATTATTATTATTATTATTGTTATTATTATTATTATTATTATTATTATTATTGGAAGGAGGTTGTTTTCGTCCTTGTTTGTTTGTGTGTGTGTGTGTTTGTTTGTGAACAGCTTCCTGACCACAATTTTATTCGTAGAGTAAAGAAACTTGCAGGGATTAACTGTTATGTAAAAAGCTGGAAATGATTACATTTTGGAAGATCAAAGGTCAAGGTCACGGTCAAGCAAAATATCAAATTCACGTAATCAGCAATAAGTTTGGACATCGTTGTCACAGAGACTTCAAACTTGGTTTACAATTGAGTGTATGAAAATCCACGCCAATCATTACATGTTAAGGTCAAAGGTTAAGGTCGAGCAAAAGGTTGAGAAATAAAGCTGCTGCGACGGAGGTCTGCGCTCTACCGAGTGCCCCTCTATAGTCCATTTCTTTTAGCGATGCATATTTGCACCGACTCGCGGTGGTGCTCTTTTAGCTCGGAAAAGTTTCCGGATCGCTGATTGGTTAGAATTATCTTGTCCAACCAATTAGCGATCAGGAAACTTTTCCGAGCTAAAAGGGCACCGCTGCGAGTCGGTGCAAATATGCATCGCTAAAAGAAATGGACTTTAGTTATAAATGCAACATCAACAAGAGGAAAACAATGGTTTTATGAACAATGTCAAAGGCGAAACTTGAGTATTGAATGAATTTCATGACCAAAATCTAGGGATTCTTGTACATAGGAAATTTAAGACAGATCGCAAAAGCCCTTGTTATATTCATAAACTCAAAATGTTTATTATTATTATTATTATTATTATTATTATTATTGTTATTATTATTATTACTTGCTAATCTACAACTTTAGCTGGAAGAGCAGGATGCTATAAGCTCTGGGGCTCCAGCATGGAAAATAGCTCAGTGAGGAAAGGAAACGAGGAAAAATAAAATAATTCAAGAAAAGTAACAGCAGGGAAATAAATATTTCCTATATAAACTATAAAAACTTAAACAAAATAAGAGGAAGAGAAATAAGATAGAATAGTGTGCCCGAGTGTACCCTCAAGCAAGAGAACTCTAACCAAAGACAGTGGAAAACCATGGTAGAGAGGCTATGGCACTGCTATACAGGACATTTTTTTTTTAACCAGAATCCATTTATTCATCATTGAACTTTTAATTATTTCAAGTTATGCAAATATTAAATTTTTTTATAATATATCGTGCAGTATCTTCGTAATGTCAACTACACTAGTGAAAAGAATAATAATAATAATAATAATAATAATAATAATAATAATAATAATAATAATAATAATAATATTAATAATCTGTCATAAAGTTTATTTTATTGATGTGTTTACCCAAGATGGAATCTAATCTGAAATGCCAAAGAACTGAACTTATTTTTGGGTATAATTGCTGTAGTAATAAGGGTAAGAGACTCATCTCATCTGTAGGAGGGAACTCTCTCTCTCTCTCTCTCTGTGCTCGAAATAAATTTTGCTTGTAAATACAAGCAATTATATATATATATATATATATATATATATATATATATATATATATATGATAAATTTTGCACATTTAGACGTGTTTTTCATATTCAAATAAGCCATATATATTTTTGATACATTAATGTCTGGATTCTCTTTCTTCGTGGCCAAGTGGTTTAGTCACTGTCTATACAAGCTTGCCGACCAGGGTTCGATTCCCGGCCGGACACAAGCTCTTGTCTTTGTGTGATTTCGCCTGGGGCTCTGATCCCGAGGTCGTTAAGGGAATCCAGACATTAATGTATCAAAAATATATATGGCTTATTTGAATATACATACACACACATATATATATATATATATATATATGTATATATATATATATATATATATATATATATATATATATATATATATATTTAGGTAATATATCTACATACACACACCCATATATATACATATATACATATATGTATATATATATATATATATATATATCCATATATATATTATATATATAGATATTTACACACATATATATATATATATATATATATATATATATATATATATATATATATATATATAAACTAGTCACGGATGATGATAATGATGATAATATCAGATATTTCGTTAGAGGATTTTCAAGCTAGTTATTTTTATCTGTTAATTTCAAGTAACGAAAAAGAAATGAAAAGTTTGTAAACCACCTTGCTACAAATGTGTATAATCATATGTACGTGTATTTTCTTTATATAGATGAAAATACACAATGCTTCTCAATACAGATTAAGTATAGATAAAAAAAAAAGCATCTTAGGCATAAACTGATAAGGAATAATATAATAGGCCTACAAATGCAAATAGGCGTATGTTATTCATATCCTGATCAAGAGTATATAATACAATAGGATTACAAATGCAAGTAGGCGCATGTTATTCATATCCTGCTGTTTAAATCTTTATTTTATCAATTTAAATGTCACAGAGCACTTATGTGATTAATTCCTAAAGGTGAATATAAAATTAACCAGTTCACGAAAATAAAAATAAACAATAAAAATAAAACGTAGTGGCTCTAGAAGCGAGGCACGAGCTAAGTAGGACCCCTATGTAACCCCCCCCCCTCCCCCGCCCCTAGCCGTCAGAGTGGCTACGCCCTAGTTTGGTCAGTCGTGTCCATCATTTTTGGATGATTGCATAGAATCTTTAGTGTTTTACCAGAATTATTAATCTTCATTATAGTAATTTTCAGATTGTTATGATTAGACCCATGATCAAAATATTGAGACGAAATTTATATATATATATATATATATATATATATATATATATATATATATATATATATATATATATATATATATATTCAAATTTTGATATTCAGATTTTATTTGTATTGATGTGATTAAAATATGATTGAAAACCCAATATAATAAAAGAAAAAAAAAGTTTAAACTAATTTCCAAATTCACTAAAAGGTTAAGGAAGCGGAAAGAGAGCAACACTGGAAGAGAGAGAGAGAGAGAGAGAGAGAGAGAGAGAGAGAGAGAGAGAGAGAGAGAGAGAGCGTGATTGCAAGCTGCGTTAGATCCTAGCCGGGAGGAAACAAGACACATGACGTCATACTCGGGAGTGGCAGATACACTGGGTCGTCTCGTCCACATTGTGAGACTTGTCATTATCATAATGATTATTTTCATATGAGAGAGAGAGAGAGAGAGAGAGAGAGAGAGAGAGAGAGAGAGAGAGAGAGAGAGAGAGAGAGAGAGAGAGTTTTGGTAGGAGATGGCAGGATTCGTTCCTCTTCAAGAACTCCATTACTAGTCTGGCCACGCATAAATGTAGGCCTACTGTACTGTAGTCCTACACTTGGTCTAGGGTATAGTCAGATAAAGACACAAGCAATTGCATGCCTTTGTTCATTCATTTCATGCTGGAAAATATGTGTATACAAATATAAGTGTATGTATAAGTTAACTTGTACTACGATTTCATTTTTACTAAAATCGTCTTTTACTTATCCATTTTGGGTAATAATTCTATCACATTTTTACTTATAAGGATTTAATAATTATCCTAAATACTTAACTATTTTTGAGTGATCATTTGATATTTTAAAGATTTTTTTTCTGAGCAGCAGATACTAAAGAATAATAATAATAAAAAAATAATTTCTGAAATATGAACTTACATTTACGTCAAGACCTAGGCCGAAGGGACGACTTGGAGGTAGAACAAATTGTCTATTTCCCTTCACTAGTATAAAAAAAACACACAGACAGACACACAGACACACACGAGGCCTATCAGGGTTTAGGAATGACTGTGACGGCGTCGGTCCTTGAATCCCACATGGATCTAGGGCTTCTTGTCGCCGTCTGGTTCTGTGGCCTTCGCCTACCACTCGTGAGATTTTCTATTTCAATTTATTCTAATTTCTTTAATAATTTTCTTTCATTTCTCTATCACTGTTATATTATCATTTGTTTCATTGGCTTCTAGAGCGATGCCAAAATAAGAAATGACGCATAGATAAAGCCTTTAGATCACAACACATCATATACGAGCGTTTGTGTAAGGGAGAGGAGGGGGCGACTTCTAAATCACTCCCTTTGAGGAGGAGGAGGAGTAGGAGGATGAGGTTAGGGGGAAGGAGATCTCTTCTGGCAAGATGAACCTTGCAGAGATGGTTTGCTTATTTACGTCACATCAAAGGATATTGGTACAAAGGCCGCACGACGATACGTTCGAACTGGATCAATCCCTCGCTAGGACTTGGTTTTCTCTTATCACTGCGAGTTGGAAAAATCCCTTTTTTAAAAAAAGGGGAGGCCGAGATAGAGGACTAACTATTCCAGAACAGTCTTCGCCTCTGAGAACCACCACACCTTTAGTCCGGACTTCCCCCTCATATGTGTTTTGGCGGGATATTGAGCTGCGCCTCGAACTGCGCGCTTTGGGGACAACTGCGCTTGCTCTCTCTCTATCTCTCTCTCTCTCTTGCTCCCTCTCTAGTTCTCTCCCACTCAATTTCCTCCCACCCTCCGTTACGAAAGAGGAAAAGAGAGTAGGAGAGAAATATATAGAGAGAAAGGTGGGTCGCGAGGTTGACAATGTACCAAAGAAAATTTTTATTTTCTAATTCCCTCTAAAAAATAACATTGAGATGAGACTAGGCCGATGCTAAGTCATCTTTCGTAAGTAAAAAACTAAAGATTAAATTATTGTTAAGATGAAAAGCATGAAACGCTTCAAAGGCTCTCATGCGTTGTAATAAAGGTGTGTTGTCACGGCAGGTGAGAGAGAGAGAGAGAGAGAGAGAGAGAGAGAGAGAGAGAGAGAGAGAGAGAGAGAGATTGGGTATGAAACTCATGGATGTCATGTCTTCAGTTCATTTTGCATCATTTCAGTTACTACGAATCCTACACACACACACACACACACACACACACACACACACACACACACAGGGGGAACTGAGGCCATTTGGAGGTCGTGGGTTTGAAGTGATAAAAATAGCAGTTTTCATTCGACGCGTCGAGTTATATTGGGATTGCGTTTGGTGTGCTTTTGAAATATATATATATATATATATATATATATATATATATATATATATATATATATATATATATATATATATATCCCTTTCTAAGTGGGGATACCCTAACGGTGTGAAAGGGTTTATGTATTGCCATGATCCGCAAAGCTGTACTAGTCAGGGATACCCATACTAGGTTGGTTTACTGAGAGCGATCAGACTAAAGTCTCCCACCATCACCAATCCGCACTGGCTAGCGTGGTGATGAAAACTGGTCAAACCCTAAACATGAATTAAAACATTTTTGATGCCTTTGTTCTGCTGTGGACTAGAAACGGCTGCATTTGAGCAATTGTCATTGGTGTTGTTGTTGTTGTTGTTGTTGTGTGTGTGTATGTATGTATGTATGTATGTATAGATATATATATATATATATATATATATATATATATATATATATATATATATATATATATATATATATATATATATTATGTATTCATTAATTGCTGCGAAAAGGAATTACATACAAGAGACCTGTGCTTCACCGAAGGAAATTTTAATATCTTTATCTTTTGTTTTAATTGATCTAATTTACACCAGTACTTTAATTACAATATCGAAATCTACAAAGCCTGTGTGACAATCATTTTCTCATATACTTTGTTTAATAGCTACCATAAGTGATTTAATTTCCCTTGAAGAAAGAGGAAATTGAATTTTGCAAGCTTCTATTATTATTATTATTATTATTATTATTATTATTATTATTATTATTGCAAGCTAAGCTGTAACCCTAGTTGGAAAAGCAAGATGCTATAAGCCCAAGGGCTCCAACAGGGAAAAATGGCACAGGGAGGAAAGGAACCAAGGAAATAATCCCTATATAGACAGATAATTATAAATGAGAACTACTACTACTACTACTACTACTACTACTACTACTACTACTACTATTATTATTATTATTATTATTATTATTATTATTTTTATTGCAGTGATGCTCTCTTTATTCAAAACCCATTCCTTTTACGGTTTGTGCGGTGGCTACTGTCTGGCTGAATCAGCCTAAGAAAGAGACGGACTTTATGGCTCGGGCAAGGATCTTGGCTGGAACCATAAACTCAGTCTCCACCGTGCTGCCAGTCATAAATGGAATGGGTTTGAAGCCTTTTTCTGGGAGTGGAAATTGTATACAGTATTTCCCTTGGTGACGAGTTATACAGACGATGTACTATATATATATATATATATATATATATATATATATATATATATATATATATATATATATAATGTGTGCGTGTGTTTGTGTGTATATATATATATATATATATATATATATATATATATATATATATATATATATATACATATATATATATATACATATATATATATAAAATGTGTGCGTGTGTTTGTGTGTGTATGTATGTATATATATATATATATATATATATATATATATATATATATATATATATATATATATATATATATAAACACGTGTGCGCGCAAATGTTGTAAATCTAATTTGGAATATGCAGACAAAGGAGACCGTAAGTTAAAATACTCTACATTTTATTGGTGTTTAAATCACAAGAAAAAATAACGGCTACAAACCCAAGGGGGAAAAAGGTGTCTGGCAATCAATGGGTCGGGAGTTCGAGTCTCGTTCAAGCCCGGTGGTTTCTTGTAGTATCTGCATCCTTGCTGTCCTTGTGAGCTTTGCAGGAGTTGAGGGAGGTTTGTAGGACCCTGTAGGTCTTCCTGCAGTGTCATCAGTAGCCATCGCCTGGCCCTTCCTGGTCCTACTTGGGTGGAGAAGAGGCAAATGATCAAATATATTCACCATTATAGATCATATTATATACAACAGAGAATGCAAATATTGATTAAGTGAAGCCTAACAATGTGGACTTTACAATAAAAGATATCTATATATCTTCTATTTCTATATATCAATTTAGTTGAATCGGTGGAACCTCAAAAGTTTAAACTTAGAGCAAATGTTTTTATGTTGAACAGTCTGACACAATATAAGTCCTTCTATAGTTTATATATGAAATATGTGTTTTGTTGTTGTTAATGTGTTTTAGAATTTTATTCTGATTATCCATTACTTTTTATATCGTTTATTTATTTCCTTATATCCTTTCCTCACTGGGCTGTTTTTCCCTGTTGGAGCCCTTGAGCTTATAGCCTCTTGCTTTTCCAACTTGGGTTCTAGCTTAACTAATAATAATAATAATAATAATAATAATAATAATAATAATAATGATAATAATTTCATACATGCTTTACCCCTAAGATGTTTGAGGATGTACAAATATAAAATAAACTTTAGGTTATGTTATTTTTTAATGTTAACTAAATTTTTTTGTCTAATACTAATTGACGATCTTTTTGATAAAATTTAAATGTACGATCTTATATAATTGTCACTAGTTGAGTTTAAAGGATACGTATGTTTTTTCAGCCCATAAATTAAATTTACAGAAAAATTTCATAGTATTTTCCATATTTTATTCGTACATTTCCTGTAAATTACAATCATTGCTAATTCCATTTTGCTATTACTATTTGCAGAAGGCCCTGGTCATCATTGCTGGAGTATTCTTGCTCATATTTCTTGCTGTTAAGGTCAGTAATTATTCTAATGTTTCAAGCTACATTTTCTCTAATTTTTATGCCTTGTGGTACATTCTGATTCTCGACATAGCGACGCTAGACTCCAGACAGACTGGCTGTTTAGTCTAGCTCCCTACCAATCCACATCATAATTATTCTATTATAGTCGCTGGGAGTGGAATATCTTAGTTTTTTATGTGGACTATTAAATGCTTGGAAAGTCATCAGATTAAAATTAAATCTATTTTTATAAAGTATTTTATAATGTATAGATAGCTGTATGAATTCTTTAAACCACGGCAGGCATTCAGGTCAATTGACTATAAACGGAGTGTGGATATGTTAGAGTTAGGAACTGTATACTTAGACTATGTTAGACCTATTATAAACTTTTTAACACATGAACCCACTCTCTTAACGCATCTTGTTCGTTTATTAGGTGAATTTAATAAAAGAGATATCACGCTTTGTAAAAATATGCCACACAACCGTACAGTGAAAGATATTAATGTTTTGTTAAAAATCTTATAGTTTATATAGGAAATATTTATCTTGATGTTATTACTGTTCTTAAAATATTTTATTTTTCCTTGTTTCCTTGCCTCACTGGGCTCTTTTCCCTGTTGGGGCCTCTGGGTTTATAGCATCCTGCTCTTCCAACTAGGGTTGTAGCTTAGCATTTGATAATAATAATAATAATAGAGAAATCTTGACTTCTAAATATCCTATAAATTTAAATGCCTAAATCTATATCAAAGGTTATAAATATGACATTGTTCTGAAGCCTTCTGAACTTATTATTATTATTATTATTATTATTATTATTATTATTATTAAATGCTAAGCTACAACCCTAGTTGGAAGAGCAGGATGCCATAAGCCCAGGGCCCCAACAGGGAAAATAGCCCAGTGAGGAAAGGAAACAAGGAAAAATAAAATATTTTAAGAACAGTAACAACATTAAAAATAGATATTCCCTATATAAACAATAAAAAATCAACAAAACAAGAGGAAGAGAAACTAGATAGAACAGTGTACCCGAGTGTACCCTCAAGCAAGAGAACTCTAACCCAAGACAGTGGAAAACCATGGTACAGAGAACTCTAGATATTTTTTTAAAGAATTATATGAATTTTAATGTTTCGGCAACTTTTAATCATACAGACATAATTTTCTCTTTTCCCCCAGTTCAAGAACTTTGTGAGGTACGTCATCTTTGGACTCATTGTTTATGCAGGTAAGAATTGTGGGATTTGCCTGACTTTTATTGCCAAAAGCTAAATTCTATGCACCTAGTTATGTTACTTGATAAGGGTTTTATCATCTGTTTGCTTTTCCTTTTTTATTGCCTTTTTATTGAATAATTTTTTTTTTAATTGAATAATGTTTGTTTTTTGCATTTTTATGTTTTTTATTGAATAATGTTTTTTTCCTTTTTATTGAATTATGTTTTCTTTTTTTCTGTTTTTATTGAATGTTTTTTTATTGAATATTTTTTGT
Source organism: Palaemon carinicauda (assembly GCF_036898095.1). Lineage (NCBI taxonomy): Eukaryota > Metazoa > Arthropoda > Malacostraca > Decapoda > Palaemonidae > Palaemon > Palaemon carinicauda. The sequence goes on along the minus strand of NC_090745.1, from coordinate 120,592,387 downwards.
TGAATGTTTTTTTCTTTCTTATTAAATAATGGTTTTTATTCCTTTTTATCGAATAATGTTTTTTCCCTTTTTATTGAATAATGTTTTTTTTATTGAATAATGTTTTTTCCATTTTTATTGAATAATGTTTTTTTTATTTTTATTGAATAATGTTTTTTCCATTTTTATTGAATAATGTTTTTTTCATCTTTATTGATTAATGTTTTTTTATTGAATAATGTTTTTTTCCCTTTTTATTGAATAATGTTGTTTATTGAATAATGTTTTTTTTCTTTTTTTATTGAATATATTTTTTTCTTTTTTTATTCCTTCTATTACTGAATAATATTTTTTCCCTTTTTTATTCTTGTTATTAAAGTGTTTGTTTTTCCTTTTTATCCCAGGCCCTAGTAACCCGTTTTTATATATTTTATCATCATTAGTTTTTTTTTTAATAATGTTCCAAACATTGGGAAGACCCTTGCAGCGTCCTTTTCACCCTGATTGCACCCTCTTTTTAGCCTTCTAATTTACCTTCAATCTCACCTTAGGTTTCCCCTTCTCACCTAAGCACCAAATGCCACTCCCTTCGGCCCCTGTGTGCTAGACAAATTGGACCAAATTTTCATAAATCAGTCCTTTCCTTTTAGGGGTTTATTTCTCGCCCTCCATCAAACACTAAAGGTCTGTTCAGGCGGGCCTTGAATAATGTTTTTTTTTATTGAATAATGTTTGTTTTTTTGCATTTTTATGTTTTTTTATTGAATAATGGTTTTTTTCCTTTTTATTGAGTAAAGTTTTCGTTTTTTCTTTTTTATTAAATGTTTTGTTATTGAATATATTTTTATTGAATGTTTTTTTCTTTCTTAAATAATGATTTTTATTCTTTTTTATTGAATAATGTTTTTTTCCTTTTTTATTGAATAATGTTTTTTCCCTTTTTATTGAATAATGTTTTTTCCCTTTTTATTGAATAATGTTTTTTATTGAATAATGTTTTTTCCCTTTTTATTGAATAATGTTTTTTTTATTGAATAATGTTTTTTTCCATTTTTATTGAATAATGTTTTTTTTTCTTTTTTTATTGAAAATATTTTTTTCTTTTTTTATTCCTTTTATTACTGAATAATATTTTTTCCCTTTTTTTATTCTTGTTATTAAAGTGTTCGGTTTTCCTTTTTATCCCAAACCCTAGTAACCCGTTTTTATATATTTTAACATCATTAGTTTTTTTTTTTAATAATGTTCCAAACATTGGGAAGACCCCTTGCAGCGTCCTTTTCACCCTGATTGCACCCTCTTTTTAGCCTTCTAATTTACCTTCAATCCCACTTCAGGTTTCCCCTTCTCACCTAAGCACCAAATGCCACTCCCTTCGGCCCCTGTGTGCTAGACAAATTGGACCAAATTTTCATAAATTAATCCAATATTAATTTATTATTATTTATTCTGGAAAATCTTCCATTAAATTGGCAAGAATTTCATAATCAACCAATAATTTTTTATGATTTATTTTGGTAAAACTTTCTTTAAATTAGCCCAAATTTCATAAATCAAACCAATGTTCATTTATTATTATTTATTCTGGTAATTGTTCGATTAAATTAGCCCAATTTTCTTAAATCAATTGAATTTTCATTTAAATCTTTTTTTTTTATTTTTCAAATTATTTATTTTTGATTTGACCCAAAAATATATTTAACTTGATTTTAATCTTTTAGAAAATTCTCTTGAAATTATATTCTTTATTTCCAGAATCAGCATTCAAGGTTCAGTTAATATACGCATTTTTCGGTACCATTATGAGTGCCGTTATAATTTCCACCCTCCTGACCGTCAACGTAAGCTTAGGAAAGTACCCAACAGAATTATTTGGTTACCAGTGCATAGCGTTCATCGCGATCTCATTAATGTCACCTCTATTCCCCTTACTCTGCCTGGGCACATTATTCAGAGTCATTGAATCAAAAGTCTTCACTTTTTACGTGATAAGTCTCCTGGTCATCCCAGCCCTATCGGATATCAATACGATATTCGAGAAGAATGTGGAAAAGAACTCGGAGTATATGACTGCCATGGTGAAAAACCTGAGGAAAACGCAAGACGCTCATTCGGAAATTGGCTCCAGACTTCACGAATCTCAGAGGGCCATAATAGAAGCAGAAGGTCGACTAATCGAGAACACTTTGCTTCGAGATACAGCTTACGCGGCAGCGGTAGAGTGGTCGACGAGGGAGAAACATAATGTCGATTCTATAAGTGATGTTTGCACGCCATTCATTGATGGTATATATACCTCCTGTCGGTCGGGCTTTGACGACGCTAAGGATTTCGTCGTTGATAATTACGAGGGAATAAATAGTCATGTTGGAAGAATAACTACCAACATAGGCAAGAGAGTTGTATGTAGAGATATAAAAAAGACTGCCACTGAGAAAGATCCTTGTAATAAATACAAAGAGAACAGGGAGAAGCTGTTGGCGTTTGCTCTGAAGAAGGAGCAAAGTGACGCTGCTAAAGAAAACGACGCTTCTGAAAGCATGTTTCAGTTTGAGATCAAGGGAAAAGCTGTCCTCAAGACGTATACGGAAGGTTTTGAAGACATTCACAAAATTTACAGAAATTCTTTCAGATTGTTCCTTAAAATAATGTACGTAGTTAATGAAATCATTTCATTTTTCTGTGAATATCAGCTGTTGATCATATTGATAGGTACCTCCCATACAGTGATTCAATTTAAAACGGATAAAAGTTATAGGAATATCCGTATTTCAAGGCTTGTAAAAAAACTCTATGAGGATATTTACAAGACACCATTTTCGCAAAAACCTTTAATTATGGAGTATATAAAAATCAGATACTTATTTGATGTGTCTGCCATTTTAGCCGTTGTGTTCTATTTGCTAAACCTTCTACTTGATAATGCTATAGGTGAGAAGAATTATGCCAAGGTTGAAAGTCACGATAGTATCATAGTATATATTTTTGCTATCCATCTTTTATTTTTGACATTAGGTAAAGAATTTCTTGGAAACTTGGATATCATTTTCCTCGAAAGCTTAGATGAAGCCATGAGGAGAGAGAGGGCAAGATTCCAAGTCGAGCAACTAGCGCTCGAAACTAGTAGTATTAAGAGGAAAGATTTTCTCTTGTTTTTAAAGTGCAGTTCGTGTGAGAGGAGAGTTACCAAGCATAGATGGTGTCCTGATAAGTGCTGTCGTAGATTGCTGTGTCAGTATTGTGTATGTCATTAAGTATTTTGGTATTTTTAGGGCTGTGTATCAAAACACATACATACATATACCAAAGGCACCTCCCCCAATTTTGGGGGGTAGCCGACATCAACAATGAATCAAAACAAAAAGGGGACCTCTACTCTCTACGTTCCTCCAGCCTAACCAGGGACTCAGAAGAGTTCAGCTGGTACTACTAGGGTGCCACAGCCCAACCTCCCACATTATCCACCACAGATGAAGCTTCATAATGCTGAATCCCCTACTGCTGCTACCTCCGCGGTCATCTAAGGCACCGGAGGCAGCAGCAGGTATCAAAAAGAAAAAAAATGAGATTATCGCCCTGTAGTTGTAACGTATCTTGAGAAGCTAGTGCTGCCTTAGCATTAAACATGAATTTTGTTTTTTTGGAAGGATATATTTTATTTAAAAACATATATATTTTTTCTGTTTATGACATGGGAAAATTTTGCTGTGTCAGTATTGTGTATGTCATTAAGAATTTGGTATTTTTAGGGCTGTGTATCAAAAAGGAAAAATAAAATGAGATTATTGCCGTGTAGTTGTAACGTATCTTGAGAAGCTAGTGCTGCCTTAGCATTAAACATGAATTTTGGGTGTTTGAAAGGATATATTTTATTTAAAAACATTAATTTTTCTGTTTATGACATGAGAAAATTTTAGTTCAATCAATCCACTGGTTTTTTTTTTTTTTTTTTTTTTTTTTTTTAACGTATCTTGAGAAGCTAGTGCTGCCTTAGCATTAAAAATCTATTTTGGGTGTTTGAAAGGATATATTTTATTTAAAAACATTTTAATTTTTCTGTTTATGACATGGGAAAATTTTAGTTCAATCAATCCACTGTTTTTTTTTTATTTTATTTTATTATTTTTTTTTTGTAACGTATCTTGAGAAGCCAGTGCTGCCTTAGCATTAAACATGAATTTTGTTTTTTTTGGAAGGATATATTTTATTTAAAAACATATTTATTTTTCTGTTTATGACATGGGAAAATTTTAGTTCAATCAATCCACTGTATTTTTTTTTTTAATTTGCCAATATTGTAAATGGCTGTAGGCTCAGTGTTATTTATTAAGAAGATTATTTTAACCTTCTGCCAATATTGTAAATGGTTGTGTAAGTGTTGTTTACTAAGATGAGTTTTATTTTAATCATCAGCCAATATTGCAAATAGTTACTGGCTAGGAATTGTTTATTAATAAAATAAGTTTTACTTTAGGTTTTCAGTACATTGACAGCATTGCACAATATTGTATCACTAGCATTGTCTTATGAGTATACTTGGCATTTTTTTTTTTCATTTTATAAAAGGACGTATGTACTGTGAGCTTACTCTTATCATGGTATATAAAACTTTTCATTTCTATATACATCATTGTGCTATAGGACACTTAAAAAGTTTATAATGCATTCACGAGCAATAGTATGACTGCAAATTTGCAATAATACTTTCATTTCTTTAATCTTGGAATCTTCATTTTTTTACCAATTAAAATATGGATAGTAACTGACTGATTTCCATTACCTGTTAAGTTTCTGATTAAAAACCTTATGGGATATAATGTTCTTGAATAGGAAAATACTATGAAAAACTTTGAGTTGAAGAATGACATAGCCTAAAATTCATATATTGTCAATATCATCCAAAGTATTTATTAGAGGTTAAAGGTCTAGTTTAAGGGCACATGAGGGAATTATGCTAAATCTAACATGGAAGGATAGAAAAACAGCTAAATGGATACGTCAAAAAACTAAAGTAATGGATATCCTTGAAACCATTAGCAAGCTCAAATGGAACTGGGCAGGGCACATTGCCAGGATGACAGACAACCGATGGACATCACGAACAACCTTCTGGACACCCCGAGGATACACGAGAAACCGAGGAAGACAAAAAACCCGCTGGCGAGATGACTTAAACCAACATAAGCAACAGTGGCACAGAATAGCTTGCGATAGAAGTCTGTGGAGAAACCTGGGGAAGGCCTACATCCAACAAAGGACTTTTGAAGGCTGAAATGATGATGATGATGATGAAAGGTCTAGTTAAAGGTAGCCTGGTAGCCTCACAGTTATCCAAATATTTTTAAATCCGGTAAATTACTCTTAATCCAGAGGAGTTATACACCATGAGCTTCGATATCATGATTGTGCTAATATTAGACATTTTAGTCAATTGTAGATGATGTGGATTTAAGGATTTTCATTAACTCTAGCGACCCCTCTCAGGGTATGAGAGTAGGCTTACATTACAAAATAAACAAAATTATAATTTGACGTCCAATAATAGTACAAGATAGTACTACTTCTATTCACATATCTATACAATACTGTACATATATCCGTATACCCATATATGCCATGTACAATGGGGACATGAGCGCATATGGACTAGATAAACTAATATATAACTAAAACTGTTCCATTATTATTTTTACAAATTTTGCTAGATAGCACAATTCTCTTATTTTCTATCTTAAGCAATTGACTAAACTTTATACTATTTGGTCTAATGTAATAATATCTTTTTATATACAATTTTCTGAGGCTACTGAAATAAGGACACACCAGAGTATAATGTGGTTGAGGAAAAGAATAAGATTACAAAACATAAAGAAGAAGAAATGCTACAAAAGTGTTGACGTCACGTTGAATATTTCCTTTCCAGGGTTGCCAGGTTGGCCTTTTTCGGGCCAAAAAAAAAACTCCAAAATTTGGCCTTTTTTCCATGCTAGATACCTGAATTTGGCCTTTTTGAAATTGGTCAGCCTTGAATGCTATATTTTTGGCCCTTTTTTACTATTAGGTTGGCCTTTTAAAGCTGCAGTTGATCAGACGTTGCCCTTTTTCATTTGGAAAACCTGGCAACCCTGTTCCTTTCATTATTCACTTGTGGTTGTGCTGTGAGCCTGAAGACACTGCCAGACAAGAGGAAACATATATGGAATAGTTTAGTAATTGGTGCCCCTTATTGTAATCGAAGAATCCACTAAGAAGCAAAGATTCAATACCGATTTACTAAATCCTGGTAAGTTAGGCTACATTTGTTTACGTTTGTAATTGTTGCATTTTTTCATTTTTACTCGTGAAATATGAACCAAGTTTGAGGTCGCTGTGACAACGATGTCCAAACTTATGGCTGATTAGTGAATTGGAAATTTTTGCATGACCGTGACCTTGACCTTCACCCTGCAAAATTTAATCATTTCCTGCTTTAAACATAACATTTAATCCATGCAAATTTCATTACTCTGCGAATAAAATTGTACCCTGTAAGCTGTTCACAAACAAACACACAAACAGGGGGTAAAACATAACTTCCTTCCAACTTCGTTGGCGGAGGTAATAAATATCAGCATCTAAAGTTTTTAGAAAGCCATATTTATAAAAGAATAGGGTTTTTTTGGTTAATGTCTAGGAGAGGGCTGCATGAAGATATCAGTGATTTTCAATGAATTTTTACTAGAATGTGTAGGAATGTATGTAAATAGTGGTATACGAGTGAGATAATTTAGTGAAATTCAATAACAGTCGGAAAAAAAATAAGATTAGGGCATTGTTCTTTGCAGACGACGGTCTAATTGTAGCAAAAAATATAGTAGATGCAGAAGGAAACATAAAAATACTAGAAATATGTAGAGAATGTGGGCTAGAAACAAACAAAAATAAGAGTCATATAATCATATATAATATGAAAGAAAAACCGGATGAAATAGAGGGTATTAAAGTAACAGATAGCATAAAATACTTAGGAATAGAGATAGAAGGGAAAAGAAATATGTTTAAAAAACAAAAGAAGAAAATGATGGAAAGGGCAGAAAGGCTAGCTAACTTAACCTACTCAATTATTGCGAAAAGCTGCCACAAAATACTGATAGGAAAAAACATATTGGAAAAATGTAGCCTTACCGGGAATACTGTATGGCACGGCAGTAATGAACATAAGAGAAAGTGAAATAAAACTATTATAGCAGATTGAAAACGGAGTAGGAAGAAAATTTTGGGAGCATCACCATATGCAGCAGTAGCAGCACTACGGGGAGAGATAGGAATGTTTATATTTATATATTTATATATTTATATTCATATTTATATGAGTTTATTTTGGATTATTGAATGTTTGAAAATTTAGCGGAAGTAGGCCTATATAAGATTTATTCATATTTGTATTATGAATTTATTTTGGATTTTATAGTGTTTGAAAAGCTAGCGGAAGTAGACCTATATTATAGAATTTATTCATATTTGTATTATGAATTTATTCTGGTTTATTGAATGTTTGGAAAGCTAGCGGAAGTAGGCCTATATTATAAAATTTATTCATATTTTGTATTATGAATTTATTTTGGATTACAGAATGTTTGAAAAGCAGCGGAAGTAGTCGTATATTAGAGAATTTATTCACATTTGTATTATTAATTTATTTTGGATTATAGATTGCTTGAAAAGCTAGCGGACAGTCCGAAATGAAAACTAGGATAGCAGGAGGAAGGCTAAGGTTTGTGAAAGGGATAGAAGAGGGGGGAAATGATTTGCTGAAGACAATTCTGGAAGAAATGAAAGAAAATGAAAATAACAGGTGGATGAAAGAGACTAGGAAATGGATTAAAGATATGGAAATGAACGATAGAATCTTTAGGAGAATGGGAAGAGAAGAGCTTAAGGCCAAAATTAGAGAAGTAGATGGTAAAAACTGGAGGGATGAGATAAAAGAGAAAAATAGTTTAGAAATATACGAACAAGAAAAAGGGCAAATAGGAGAAGAAATTTTTTATGATGATAAACCTAATTCTATTATTATGTATAGAGCTAGGGCCAACTGTTTGAAATCAAATGATAGAAAAAGACATGAAGCAGGAGGTAGGGTAGAATGCAAACAATGTGGGGCTGTTAATGAAGACCTCGCCTACTTCATTCTTGAGTGTCCAGACCTCAGAAGACCTCGCCCACTTCATTCTTGAGTGTCCAGACCTCAGAAGACCTCGCCCACTTCATTCTTGAGTGTCCAGACCTCAGAAGACCTCGCCCACTTCATTCTTGAGTGTCCAGACCTCAGCCACAAAGAAGAAAAATAGTGGAATTGCAACAGCCGTATGAAGAAGAAAAGAAGATAATAGGAAACGTGCTGTTCAAGAAAGAAGGAATAGAGAAAAGAAAAGAATATATTTATCGTATGTGGAAAAAAAGAGAGAAGAAAATAAAAGAATGAGAATAAAGAAGAAAACCAAGGAGGTGCCGATGGAAAGGCGAATCCCTTCGGCCAGCAACTGAACTGAACTGAACATTTCATTTCGTTTTTTAGACATGGATGATGGAGGCAGTAGAAGGCAGTGATGCCAGATGGGTAGTCTAAAATTCCCCAAAAGTCATGATAAAAAATCCACAAAACCACCCAAAAATCCCCATTTCCACAAATATAATTTCTTCCGATCATGTAGGCTTTACTCGTATAAAAATGACTCGCCATAATTCATATAAGTGCAAGTAAACTAATTGCAACATTACAAATGTCTACTCCTCTTTGTTTCTTCTTCGTAGAAATTTGTACAGAATGTCCCTATCAGACATCCAAAAAACCCCAAATCTAGGGATAAATTCTCACATCTGGCAACACTACGACTACGTGTAGTACGTGCTTGATATGGAGTCCATGTCATCTCATATTGCACAAAAAGTTGAAATTCCAGTTTCTTGTCCTGACTGTTTCCTAAGTTACGGTGAATTTGTTGTAACGTATTCGGGGACTATTGAAAAACTAGTGGATTTGTACCAGAGACCCAATTTAATTTTACAAAATAAAAATTGTCCCGCTTGTCAGGGAACCTTCCCAACGGCTTCACGTTTTCCTCAAAGCAGCAGCACATCTTTATGAACCAACAGTTTAAGGTAAGCTTCATTAATTTATAGAGTATATTATAATGGTGATAGTATAACGATGTATACAGCAGAACCATCACTTTGGATTTGGTTTGATGGATGTGTTAGGGAGTGGCCGTAAGGGGGGGTCGCAGGGGCTAGGCCTAGGTTGGGGTACAGGCCCTAGGTTAGGTGGTTGTATTAGGTTCAGTATTGCCCAGAAAATCACTGTAGGGGCTCCGCCCCCCGGTAGGCCTAGGTAGGGGTACAGGGCCCCTAGTTTAGGTGGGTTTATTAGGTTCAGTAGTGCCCTTAAGGGGGGGGGGGTCGCAGAAGGGGCGGAGCCCCCCCCCCCCCGTAGGCCTAGGTAGGGGCACAGGGCCCCTAGGTTAGGTTAGGTGGGTGTATTAGTTTGGTAGTGCCCTGAAAATCACTGTGGCCTTAAGGGGGGTCGCAGTGGGGCGGAGGCCCCCCGGGTAGGCCTAGGTAGGGGTACAGGGCCCCTAGGTTAGGTTAGGTGGGTGTATTAGTTTGGTAGTGCCCTGAAAATCACTTTTCTCCTCCTCCCCCCACCCAAAAACCCCGCTTCCCACTTGGGTCCCCCATAATTGTAGTAGTAGGTTTATGCTAACATTTTGTGTGTAAGAGTTAAGCTTTAGTTTCTTTTTTATTCATTTCCTCATGTTTCTATGCAATGTGCAACTATAATCTGGTCGTTTTTTGCCGTTTTTCGTCGTTAATACTTGAAAAACGGGTGCGGCCTTCTAGACATTTACCGTTTTTTTTTTATTATAATTGCATATGTCTGTGACAAGTTATCAAATAATAATTTAAAAAATGCCAACTAGTCTGCTGGTTTGTGAACAAACAAAATCATAATAAACCTGTTTTTACTTTTTTCAGATTGGAAAGACAAACAACTTTGACTAACTTCTCAATGGCTGCCATTACCATAGCAGTACTATTCGTGATTGAAAAGAAATTGAAGTCTTGGAAAACCTAGCACAAATTTGAAGGTGAGTAGTCCATTATGCCAACTGTTTTGTCATGCCATTCTGAATTCATCTATCCATCTATACTAATTTTTTTTTAATGAGGCACATTTACACCGACTCGCAGCGGTGCCTTTTTAGCTCGGAAAAGCTTCCTGCTATCTGATTGGTTAGGATTATCTTGTCCAAGCAATCAGTGATCAGGAAACTTTTCCGAGCTAAAAGGGCACCCATGTGAGTCCGTGTAAATCTGCCTCACTAAAAAGAATTGACTAATAGGTGCTATGTCTGTGACGTGGTCTGTCAATTATCTCCACCTGGTCCTCTCTTTAGCTCTGTATAAATTGTCCAGCTGTCACATTCTCTTTTACATCTTCCAGTAAGCTGTCCAAAAACTTTAACTTTGCTGGCCTCTTGCTCCTCTCACCTCTATCGTTCCTGTAAGGCAAGAAATTCGATAGTTTCTCGTCTTATTACATGTCCCAGAAATTCCATCTGCCGCCTCCTTATCACTTTTGTAAATGATCTCTCCTGATTATTATTATTATTATTATTATTATTATTATTATTATCCAAGCTACAACCCAAGCTACAACCCTAGTTGGAAAAGCAAGATGCTATAAGCCCAGGGGCTCCAACAGGGAAAAATAGCCCAGTGAGGAAAGGAAATAAGGAAATAAATAAATGAAGAGAACAAATTAACAATAAATCATTCTAAAATAAGTAACAACGTCAAAACAGACATGTCATATATAAACTATTAACAACATCAAAAACAAATATGTCATAAATAAACTATAAAAAGACTCGTGTCCGCCTGGTCAACAAAAAAGCATTTGCTCCAACTTTGAACTTTTGAAGTTCTACTGATTCAACCACCCTCATTTGTTACTCTCTCAATCCAAGGGATCTTCATTATTCTTCCGTAAAACCACAATTCGGCTGCATTTGTTTTATTTTTCAAGTTCTTGTTTAATGATGTGACTCTGAGTCGTAAGTAAGTGTGGATCACACATAGGTTTTCAGTGCTCTAACTTGAATCCCTGTTCTCTTGTTTTTCAATAGGGTTTTCAAACAGTTGAGGGCATTTTTTGCTATTAACCCTTTTACCCCCAAAGGACGTACTTGTACGTTTCACATTCTCATCCCTTTACCCCCATGGACGTACCGGTACGTCCTTGCAAAAAAATGCTATAAAATTTTTTTTTTTCATATTTTTGATAATTTTTTTGAGAAAATTCAGGCATTTCCCAAGAGAATAAGACCAACCTGACCTCTCTATGATAAAAATTAAGGGTGTTAGAGCAATTTAAAAAATATATACTGCAAAATGTGCTGGGGAAAAAATAACCCCTTGGGGGTTAAGGGTTGGAAATTTCCAAAGAGCCTGGTGGTAAAAGGGTTAATATAACTGTTGATAAGATAGTTATATGCAGTTTATATTTGGTTCCCATGATCACTGGGATAGGTTAACTTTGGGCTTGTGACACTTGTTCGTGTATCGATAAAATCAAATACTTTAGTTTTCGTCATTTGAAAATGAGGATAATGAAATAATTAATCGGACAAGCTTCTTTTATTTTGTTTTCAATAAGCTAGAGGTTTTTATACATTGTTAGGCAAGGAATAAATGTGGGACTTTAACATTATTTTTAACTAGTTGTCTTGTGTTTTGGTCGTTTCTGATCATTATCATTAGTGTAAATTTTTTTACAATTTTTAATTAAATATGTTCTGGAGGGAAAATGCATTTAGTATGAAATCATTATAAAAAAAGTATTTGACTGTGTACTAGTAACAGATATACATAAATCACACTAAAGTAATATGGAAAAAAGGTTATCTCTGGTCTGTCATTGGAAATGGCTAAATGTATGGGAGAAAAACATGGAATGAGGGAAAAGCAGGTTATGTCTTAGCCCAACTACACCTACCTAACCTAAGAGGGTAAAATTACAGAACCGTGCAATAAACGCTATATAGAAAGTAAGACTTTCTAATGTTTTTTTGGTGTTTTGAAGTATTCCGATAATGATTTTCTGTTAGAAATGCATAGTTTTTGAGTTATGGTGAGTCAACTACCATAATAATAAAGCTATGGCTTTGCGCCAGGTATTGTCATCGTTTATGTCCTAAACACCATAAAATGTACAGTGTATTAACCGAATTTTATGATATTTAAATCTACTCTTTTTAACTTTGTTGTTTATGCCAGTTGTCATCATAAAAACACCAGTAATAAAAAAAGTTACCGTAATTAAAGCAGGGTACAGTAATAGTAACGAAACGGTCAAAACAAAAGCTTTTGTTTATCAGGACATCCGGACACATAGAAAACATGGTTTTCCATCCAATTTTCTATGGAGTTATTGGAAGCAGTGTTCATCTTATCATAAATAAGCTAATGATTTATTGGTTTTTGCTCTCGTCTTGGTTTGCTCCGCTCTTCTGAAGCTTGCTTCGCTCATTGCTCCTGTGAGTTATTACGCACTTGCCCCTTTTCAGCTTAAACTGAACATGTTCAAATACCAAGTATTCAAATATTGCTTATAGCAAATTCCATGTCAGTTAGAAATTGAAGTGTCATGCTTTTACCGAATAAAATCTTATTAGATACAGAATTGTCTGATATCTTTTTCTGAATGACTGTTTTAGAGAAAAAAAATAGTCAGTCAGTGCTGAAATATTTTGAGAATTATTAGCTGGTCAATGACAAGCACTATAGTATTCACATTCTTTATTATTTAACAAGTTCTTTTAATTAAAATTGACTCTGCCATCATATTTATTTGTTCCGTAACCGAAATACAAACCACGCTATTTACATAGGGTTTACTTTCGGCGTAGCTGAAATGATGAGCCACTAGAATTTTAACGAGGGTTGATTACCCCCGCGCTAGTTAGCAAGGGGGTAGGGGAGTGGTAGTTAGCTACCCCTCCCCCCCTCACACACCGGTGAACTGCTTCACTTCACTATTGGCTCGGACGATGAACAGACGTCTCTGTCCCGTCCTCGCATGGCAGCCATTAATGTTTTGTCTTTAATTACAGGTATTGCTCGACTTACGACCTATGCGACATACCACTATTCGACTTTACGACAATTTTTTCAGGGTGATGACGTCACAAGTTTATCGGAAATAGGACGAATGTTTCCTTGAAAATAATCTATTTTCTTGTATACATATAAACTGATTTATCTTGGTAAATTAATATTTGTTCCGTAACCGAAATACAAACCACGCTATTTACATTGGGTATTACTTTCGGCGTAGCTAAAATGACGAGCCATTAGATTTTAACGAGGGTTTCCTACCCCGCGCTAGTTAGCAGGGGTAGGGGAGGGGTAGCTTGCTACCCCTCCCTCCCTCACACACCGGTGAAATGGTTCACTTCACTTTTGGCTCAGACAATGGACAGACGTGCCTCTCTTTGTCCTCGCTTGGCAGCCATTATTTGTTTTGTCTTTACTTAATCACTTACTTTTCTTTTACTCAATATATATGTAAACATTTTTTCATGTTTATGTATATATTTGAGTATAGAAATCAGTAAGTTTCCTTTTCAGTGTTCGTGCTTGTGTGTGTAGTGTATGATATCTCTGTGTAGCCCTCGGCAGTTAGGCCACCATGGTGTAATTTCATGGGTCGCGATCGAGTTTGACTACGGTCTTTCTCTCTCTCTCTCTTTTGAGGTTCACCCTTTACTATGTTACCTTTACTACGTCTGAGTAGCTTCCTTCCCGTGTGGGTGGGGTTGCTACGCCGTACGTTTTGTCTCAATTAGTTTATGAATCTAATTGTATTTGTTGATTTTTCAGCTTTTGTAGAACGATTCCTTTCGGGGTTTTCGTTCTTTATTTAGTGTTCATTCATTTTTAAATTACATAATTACATAGTTACATACAGTGAACCGACCATCGCGGATTCACCACTTCGCAGGTTTTTTTCATAACCCACATATATATACATATCGCGGATTTTCCGGAAATTTCGAAAATACTGCGATATCTGAAGACCCCAAATACGATATTTCGTTACCTGTAATTCCATTAATACTGTAATTAGTAATATCTGCTCTTACTGATTGTTCATTGCATTACATATGACATATAATTCAGCACAGAAAGAAATAAAACACGAAAAGAGAATGTGATCATACGATAATTCAGTACTGTATACAGTACGTAGTAAAATTAAATCGAACATGAAACGCAAATCAGATGCTGTCATACCATATTAGAATGGTGTAAGGCTGCTGATGGCTACTACTGTACTACAAATGTAAGGGATGTGCTTCTTTTCCTTGAATCTTTTGTATGTATACGTACATAGTACTGCATCCAATAATATTCTTTGTTGCAAAAATCACATTTAGAATAAGCTTACGAGAGAGAGAGACACACACATCCTACAACAAAAGCGTAAAATAGCGTACGTAAAGCTGTATTATTGTTATTGTTATTATTATTATTGTTGTTGTTATTATTGTTGTTGTTGTTATCAAAATTATTATTGTTATTATTATTATCATTATTTGTTATTATTATTATTATTATTATTATTACTGTACAGTATACGCAGGGTATCTTGTACTTTGAATTGGTAACCTACATAGCATATAAGACGGGTTGTGATTGGTTCAAGCGCTGATAGATGACGAATCAGAACTCAAGTTTTGTTATCTAGCCTGTGATTGGTGTTTTGCCCGCATCTCCAACCCGCAGCATCTAGGTTTTCGTGGTCACTTTGTCTCCCGCCGTATCGCTGTGTAGATGTTGTTAAGTTATTGTGGACTTTAATCTGTGCTGTGCGTGACTGTTTTAAGTTGAACTTTTTGTTGAACTTTCTGTTAAACCCTACTGTACAATGCCTCCCAAGCATTCTGCTTCTACTAAGGCTGGTAGTGAGCCTAAACGCCACCGAAGGATGATGACGATTGCTGAGAAGGTGACGCTTCTCGATATGTTAAAAGATGGTAGAAGTTACGCGGCCGCAGACCTCGAAGACCTGACGAAATCGGCCAGTGAAGAAGACAGTGAAACACAGGAAGAGATCCAAGAAATTGTCGAAGAAACGGGCTTAACATTAGAACGGCTTGTTAAGCTCTGCAAGCTTGCGAAGGAGGTGAAAGAAATGTTGCAAGAGTGGGACGAGGATATGGTTCGTTCTATGCAATGCCGCAACAAGATCGATGAACACATGACTCCCTACAGGATGCTCTTAGAGCGTAAAAAGAAGCAGCGGCAGCAACTTCCGATCACAATGCCCTCGGAAGAAATTGAAGAAGTGTCCCAGGAAGAAGTTGAAGAGGTGTCCCAGGAAAAGACACCTCCGTCTGAAGAGACGTAAAATACTATCATTGGCTGCACAGTAGAAGACATCATCAGCTTCATCATCATCATTTCTACTGTGCAGCAAATTCATCGCCAGCATCATTCAAGTTTTTCTTGAACTTCTTTCGTGGTGAGTACAGTAACAATCTTTATTTTTTACTTTAATATTTGTGCCTGTTTTAGTTTAGTACTGTATGCATTAAGTTAAAGGGAAGGTTTTAAAAGTCTGAAGAGTATACATGTTGTAACCTATCACATTTTTTTTGTTTAAAATTTACATTTACGTACATAAAACAATCTCTCTCTCTCTCTCTCTCTCTCTCTCTCTCTCTCTCTCTCTCTCTCTCTCTCTCTCTCTCTCTCTCTCTCTCTCTCGTAAATTGTTTTCCTGCTTTGCTACGTACAGTATGTACTGTATGATTTTATATAGATACGGTAAATAATATTTGTAATAACATATTTTCTAAAAGCTTTTACTGTAAATATCATTATTTATCACTTTCATCATGCGCGTTAAATGCCTTCTTTGTTTACTGAGCGTACTTTATGACGCCGTCGTTTCAGGCGGCGTCATAAAGAAAAACATTTCATTTGGAAGTCCTAAGAAAAATTAAGTAAAACATTGGTAATAACAAAATCAACACACTGTATAATCAATATAATCGATGCAAAAACTAACCTATACACAGATGTGTACAGTACACTAAATGCGTTTGTTTCTTCATTATGATCAGAGAAACGTAAACAAAACATTGGTTGCCATTTTTTATCGTGCTTTTTGGCGTGGTTAGGAAACGCATGATATAAAATCGCCTTTAATATTTGTGCCTGTTTTAGTTTAGGGTACTGTAGTACATGCATTAAGTGTTCTGTACATTAAAGGGTAGTTTGTTAACAGTACTACGTACAAGGGAAGGTTTTAAAAGTCTGAATATACATGTTAAATAAATAGGTAAATATGGTGTCAATACTTCGCGGATTTTCACCTATCGCGGTCGTGTCTGGAACCTATCTACCGCGATAAACGAGGGTTCACTATTATGATTGTTATAATTCTGTGTTGGTTACAGCTCTCCTTCCGTGAGTGTAAGTGGTTGTGAGGGCACGTGCCTGTTGTGTAATTCTTGTGTTCTTTTCCCTCGGGATTCCTCTTCGGAGCCTTCCCGGGTGAATGAATGTTAACTAATGATTTTTGTTTTATTTTTCACAGTTACCGATCTAGTTCGTTTCTGTAATGTGACTACGGAGTGAGCTGTCTTGTTGAGGCCTGGGGATTCGGCTGTTGCTACCTCCCCTATAGATCTTCGTCAGGGGCGTGTCTCCTTCTCCTGGAAGTACTCCCGTGACGATTGACAGCTCCCCAGTTCATTTTAGAACACTCAGGAGGCTTGCCTCCTTGGGTGGGTAACTTTCCTTCCGAGGGAAGTTTTCCTGTCCAGGCTTGAATTTTTTCCCCTTTGGGGGTTCTCCTATTGCTTTTATTTCGTGCGACTATGCTCTTGGTGCTGAGCGGTCGCACCTGCAGTTACGCTCAAGGGGCTGGGCAACTGCAGGAGCCCCTCTTCGGAGGATTGCTCTTTTTAGGTCACTGGCTGACCCGTCTCTTCTACGAAGTGTTTCTCTTTCGTTCGCGAGGGAGTACTCTCATAGAGACTCCTCTTCGGAGGTCTCTTCTGCTGTTGTTGCTGTTGGCCGCCTTCGCCGTAAGGCTCACCGTCCGCTACGTCGTAAAGGCCTCCCGTCTCCCTATAAGGGTGCTAAGAGGCGCCTTTTTGGATCTTCTCCGTATGCAGCCTGCAGCTCCTACCTCCTTAGATCTCTCCGGGGATCGATCTCTAATGCCTTCCTGACCTTCCTCCCCTGGTGCAGAGGGACAGCAGTCTGAGATGGACAGCAGTCTGACCTCGTCATCCGACGGGCAACGGTCCCTTCGGGGCAAAGGGTTGCCTCCCACGGTGGGTGCTTCCCTTGCGTGTCAGGGTTCCCCTGCACGCCCTTCTGCAGTGTTAGCGCACAGGCGCTCTCCTGCTCGTCAGCGTTCTCCTGATCGCTAGCGCTCTCCTGTTCGCCAGCGCTCTCCTGATGATCATCGCCCCACTGCTCGGCAGCGCTCTTCTTAGGACTCCGAACATCCTGCTGTTCCTGTTGTGCGCTCTAGATCTCCTGCCCGTCAGAGCGCACCTGCGCTTCCAGTTCCTGATACGCGCACTGTGCGCCCACGTTCGCCCACGCGACCTAGAACTTCGGTTCAGGTCTTGGACAAGTACTCCTCTTCTCCTCGCCCTCGCGATCCGGCTCGTCAGCCTGCTCCAGCGCAGCAACGCTCGCGGTCGCCTACGCATGCTTCTAAGCTACTGTTCACACAGGATTCCACGCGTCGCCCTTCTGGTCGCCAGCGATCACCAGCTCGCCAGCGACCACAGACGCGTCAACGTTCGCTTGCTCGTCAGCGATCTCCTGCGCTTCAACGATCGCCATCGATCTTCCACGCGTTACAGGTCCCCTGAACACCATCAGTAGCGATCTAGCGCTCGCCTGCTGTGGACCACGATCTCCGGTAGCTGAGTCTTGCCGTAGATCTTCCTCATGCTCGCCAGCGCTCACCTTTACTTCTGTCCTTCTGTGCGCCAGCTTTCTTCAATCGCCAGCGCACATCTGCGCGCCCATTCCTGCCACGCACCAATGGGCTCCAACGGTTTTTCCTGACCGTCCCGGATCGCCTTATTGACAGCTCGCATCTGCGCTCACCTTCCTGATGCACCTGCGCGCCTTCTGATTAGCGCGATGCGCGCTAACCATCCCTAGTCTCTTACGCGTCAGCGATCTCCTACACGCCCGTGTGATTCTTCGCCTGCGTGCTAGCGTTTTTGTTAAAGCACCACCGCTCGCCAACGCGCCGTCGCTTGCCAACGCGCCATCGCTTGCTGATGCGCCATCGCTTGCTGATGCGCCATCGCGCCTTCACTCGTCTACGGGCCATCGCTCGCCAAGACGCGCCATCGCTCGTCAACGCGCCATCGCCCGCCTACGCGCCATCGGTCTCCCGACCGCCTGCGTGACCACACGCCCGCGCGCCTGCGCACGTGCGCTCCAATGTTCGCCCCGCGAACCGGCGGCGTTCCATCGCGCGAACCGGCGGCGTTCCATCGCGCGAACCGGCGGCGTTCCATCGCGCGAACCGGCGGCGTTCCATCGCGCGAACCGGCGGCGTTCCATCGCGCGAACCGGCGGCGTTCCATCGCGCGAACCGGCGGCGTTCCATCGCGCGAACCGGCGGCGTTCCATCGCGCGAACCGGCGGCGTTCCATCGCGCGAACCGGCGGCGTTCCATCGCGCGAACCGGCGGCGTTCCATCGCGCGAACCGGCGGCGTTCCATCGCGCGAACCGGCGGCGTTCCATCGCGCGAACCGGCGGCTCGATTCCTGCAGTAGCCATTGCTTGCCTACGGGTCATCGCTCGCCTGTGAACTATCGGATTCCGACCACCAGCTCTCGCCCTTCTTACCACGACCGCCCTCCTTCTGCGCTCCCTCGCGCACTTTTGTCTGCGCTCCTGCGTGCCCGCGCACGGGCGCTTCCACGTTGGCCACGCGCGAACCATTGATTTACCATCGCGTGAGCTCCGGGGCGATTGTGACTGCGATTCCCGTTGGGGTTTCGCAACACGGCCAGCCTGGCGAGTCTTCTGGAGCGCGTATTTCCAGAACACGGTCTTCACCCCGTAAATGCAGAGCATGGCACGTGTAAGAGCAGGGAGGTCTGAGCAACATTCTTCTTTCCAGAACCTGGGTTAGCCCTTCCTCCTCATCATTCTCTGGAAGGGTCTTGCCAGGGAGCTTTTCGTTCGAGATTTCTCTGTCGGGCAAATGGTGACTGGTTTTGGTTTAGCCCTTCCTCTTCTCCATCTCGTGGAAGGGGCTTACCAGGTCCTTTCCCTCCTCGGTTGCGACCCGAGGTTTTGTACAAGGAAGCTCCAGGAAGATCATGAGTACTTTCCTCCTCACGGGCTCAAGCACCTTGGCGTTCTGTCGCCAAGTTTCGAACTTGCAGGCAAACTCGATGTTGGAGCATCTAGACGCAGTGACCGAGGACTTCCTCTCGGGTGTCTCATCCGTGGATGTCGACAAGCTCAGACACTTCCATCCTTGGGAAGAGCTTGTTTGAGCCCAAGGACAGAGACATGAACAGCTGTTGTGCGAAGGAAGTCGACTTCCATTTTCACTCCTCCAAGGCGCTTTCTTCCAGACCCTGCAGGCCTCCAACGCCTCTTCAATCAGCCTCGTCAGCCTAAGTTATCGGATCCGATCTACGGCAGCTAAGACAAGGTGTACAATAGCAGTCCCCTCCTGTCAGGGACAGGTAGCATAGGAGGCTCTCCCGGAGAGGCATAATCCTAGAGAGAGCGGCAGAGTTCACAAACTCTAGGATTGGCAACCCCCCTTGCAGGTCTCACGCTGGGGGGATGCCTAAGGTTACTCGTCCGGATAACAGCTTCCCGATGCCGATTCCTGCACGATCTCCGTGATCAGCCAAGGATATCGCGCCTCGCTCTTACCATCTCTCCGTCATTGTCAGCGAATCCAGTGTCACTGAGCCTCTATGCCTTGGGGTTGGCAAGAAGTTTGCCCGTTTGGGCAGAAGGATCCATGCCTTAGGAGAAGGTCCTCCATAGGGTCGTCGACGGCTTCTCCCCCCGGCTTCTTCAGTTGATCCTTTCTCGTAGGAAAGCATCTGAGACGGGAGTTCCGTCGTCGACCTCTCAGCTCTGATCAAGTTTGTCGAACAAACTTCGTCCAGCGTGGAACAACAGAGTCGATCAGACTGGTAACGAGACTGCAGGACTCCTTATGCCCTGGATCGGAAGTTCGGGTACTTCCAGGTTCCATTCCATCCATCTTCCAGGAAGCTCTTGGAATTCAGGCTAGACTACTGGTGTTCCTGCTTAAGATGGGGTGGGCGATCCCGCTGTGGCATCGCAGGTTTTTCACCAGAGAACTCTCCCTGCTTTCCTCATGGCCGCTCAGGAGCAGGCTTCCGCCTCCTTCGCTTTTTGGGGGTCTGGCTAACTCCAGTAGTCTCGGGTTCGACCTTCTTCAACACCGGGACAAGCTTCCGGGACTTTACCAAGAGTAAGGGATCATGGTAATTTGCTTGGAGCCTTCTCTACTTCTGCCTCAACATCTGAAGTATCTAGCCATGATATTGATTCTTTCTCTGAGCCTTCCCTTCAGTTGACTGTGGCAAGGCTGAGGAGAGTCGCAGTACCTGTTCTCAGTCAAGCAGAGCTTTCAGCCCTACCTTGGAACGTTTCCTGGGTCTCTTTTCCTCATTGACCCGTCTAAAGTCCCGAACGGTCGCCTCAGGATAAGTTCCCTGTGAGGCGGCCCAAGTTCCAGTAGTATCAAAGCAACGATTAACCGGACTTTCTGGCCCTATGGGACCAGCGGAACCTTTAGACCTGCAATGGGTGTTGACCTATGGAACCTCTTGATGGGAGTGGATATTCTCGTCCTTTCCCCACAATTTGATGCTGTTCTCGGACTCGTCAAAGAAAAGGGGGGGGGGGGGGACATGGTCAGGCCTATGGTCAGGACCTGAAGGGTACCTCCCCATCATTCGGGCAGGCTTAGGGGCCGTAGTCTGGCCCCTCTACAGATCCTACAGTTCCTGCCGAGTCGCTCCGTGCGCGACGACTTCATGGTACTGGCGTATTCCAACCAGCAGGGGACGCATTTTCATACCTTCGCATCTTGCAGTAGAGATACTGAGATGATCCGAGGTCCTCTCAATACCACTATCGGCTCGCTCATTCCGGGCAGAGGAATGTTCTCTCCGACTATCTGAGCAGAGCCTCACAGATAGAGAGTACCTGGGGGTCTATGGCCTATAGTAACCAGCAAGTCCTGGCCTGGGGGACCTGATCGTGACAGCCTGGAACTTCAAGCTTCCGCTGTTCTTCCCCCCCAGTCTCAGACCCCAAGACTCTTTGGCAAGATGCTTTCCGGTGACGGTGGGACAACATCGACGCCTGCGTCTTCCCACCATTGTTGTCTGTTGAGAATGGGTCTCAACAAGACCAGGTTGTCTGTCAACCTTTTGATGGCCCTGAGAGCTCCGCTGTGACTATACGCAGAACGGTTTCCGGACCCTCTGCTTCCCCTGACGGAACTCCCGGGAGAGCTTCTTCCACGGCACAGGCTACTCAAACAACCACACTACAACATCTTCCACGAGCCGTTGCTTCGCTTCGGCTTCACGCCTGGAGACACTACGCCGCCTCCTCTAGAAGAGACAACCCGCTACAGTCGCGGAGCGGAGGTCGCGTCACCTGCGAGTCATCCGCAGGGGTTTTCCAGGTGAAGTGGAGAGTCTTCTGTGGTTGGTGTCGTGGGAGAGATACCTCTTCCCTTGAGGCCTCTTCTCCAGTTATTGCTTTTCGGCAGGAGGAAACTCTTTTCCGCTCTCAGCAGTGAAGCCTATCGCTCGGCCTTTCCCTGGCCTTCAGGCTGAAAGGAATAGACTTTTTCCTTGCCGCTGGACCTTTCTTAGCTCATGCGAAGCTGCGAACGTCCCTGCCCCCAGTCGGAGTAAGACCTCCTCCATGGAGCATGGTTCGAACTCTTTAGTCCCTTAAGAGATCTTCTTGTGAACCATTACGTCAGGCCTCTGATCGTATTCCGTCTTGGGGGACGGTGCTTCTGCTCACTCTGGCCTCGGCCAGTGTGTAAGCAATCTTCATGGTCTCGTACGACTCCGCTCTTTCAAGAGATTAGGGGAAGGCAACATTCAGGTTCGCTCCTGAGTTGTTTTCTAGGCTCAGAATTGGAGTCCCGGACCTTCAGTTCGACTCCTTCAAGATTTCGAGTCTCTGTTCTGTATCAGATGACCCAAACTTTCTCCTTCTTGCCAGTAAAGGAATCGAGAGGTTAGCTTTGGGAACAGCTGCAGTTTGTCCTCACGTGCAGCCGGTTTGGGAGCACAGGGAGGACACAGGGGAGAGTCACCAGTATACCTCTTCAGCTCGGACTCAAGGACATTCATCTCGACCTGAATCCAGACCCTCCCCCGTCACGTCGCCCTACAGCACGATGTCGGATACATCGCAACGTCCCTCGCCTTCGAGTAGAACTACTCTGTGACGCAGGTGCTACAAGCTGGAGTCGGGAAGCGTCTAATGACCTTCGCAGCCCGCTTCCTGCAAGACGTGACCCACAGGAGTATCGATACGTTTCTATTGCTCTGTGGTGGCTACACAACAGCTGGTCTAACCTCAGGCTCCTTTTTGGACAGGTAGCAGAAGGTTGAGGGCATTGTTATCAGGTTTTAGTCTGCATGAACGAAAGAAGTATGTCTGGACCTTACTTCTTTCTTCATTGTCCCCTCTACTGGGGAAGCAGCATCCTGATCTCTGCATAGCTGACCTCAAACCTCTGCAGGTAAACCATGCTTCCTTGTGTTCCGAGTATTGAGTCAATACTGTCGCGTCCCCCATACCCTGACGAGGTGGTATTGGGAACGTCCTAACCCAGAGTTCCTTCTGGAACTCCAGGTCAACTGCCTAGGACGGGTCACACTATCTTCCTTCACACACAAGCTTATGTAGGCCACACGTTTCCTTGCGGAGCAAGGAACTTTTGAGGTGCAGGGACTCCTTTTCTCGAGTGTGACTCACTCGGATTCTGAGTCCCCGGGTAAAGCCAAAGCTGGGGACTTTCCACCCTTCCTAAGGGGTAAGTCACCCAATGTAAATAGCGTGGTTTGTATTTCGGTTACGGAACAAATGACAAATTCGGAGATAATTTGTATTTTTCCTAACCATACAAACCCTAGCTATTTACACATATTTGCCCACCAGCCCTGTCCCCCAAGTCAAGTCCTACCTCTAAGTGAAGTGAGACATTTCACCGGTGTGTGAGGGAGGGAGGGGTAGCTTGCCTACCCCTGCTAACTAGCGCGGGGCAGGAAACCCTCGTTAAAATCTAATGGCTCGTCATTTCAGCTACGCCGAAAGTAATACCCAATGTAAATGTTTGTATGTTAGGAAAAATACAAATTGTCTCCGAATTTGTCATTTTCTTTTATTGTTAATATTCAGTATTTATTTTCAGTTAAAAATACATTAAGAAAAGTTTTAATATCTGTCGAGTTCATATTATGTCTGGTGACGTCACATCACCGGCGGAAAGCTTCCGGGCAATACAGTGATTTCCTTCCATTAGGTTAACGATTAATATTAGTATTTCCATTATCAAAATATTAAATAACAATACAAAGTATTTTGAGGGTCTGTATCGGTTGTCATGAGTATTATGTAGCGTAAATTTGACTGTACGCTACTTTTTTAATCTCTGATAATGGATCGATGTTTATCTAAAGAAAATATGCTAATAGGGCAAATATTTTCTTGAAAATAATACATTTCCTTTTACATTATAAAAATAAAATACTTTTGTTTGTTAAGTTAGTATTTTCTTTTCATTTCTTGCGAGAAACAAAGAAAATTAATTTACATATTTTGCAAGTCATTCTTCGTAGAGATTACTGTACGTCACGTGACTTGTGACGTCATGTATCTGGCGGAAGCGCGCTGACAAACCGAATGATTTCCTTTCATTGTTACCTAGTAATCTTATTACAGCATTCCCATCATCGAAACACCCAGTAACAATATCAAGTGTTTTAGTGGTCTGCATCATTAGTTATAAGATTAGTACAACTTACCGTAAATTTAAGAAAAAAGTCTGATGACGTCATATTTCTGGCAGAAGGCGAGAGGCAAATCAAGTGATTTCCTTCCGATGCGTTACTATTCCCATAATCGAAACATTGAATAATGATATATAGAATTTTTTAATAATTTTCAAAAACAAAATATGAAGATACAACTGAATTAAAAACAAAATGCACAGAGAGAGAGAGAGAGAGAGAGAGAGAGAGAGAGAGAGAGAGAGAGAGAGAGAGAGAGAGAGAGCGAGAGAGAGAGAGAGAGAGAGAGAGAGAGAGAGAGAGCGCGTATTCCTTTTATGAATAATGTCTATAAACGAACTGTATGGAAAATGTAATACCCTTTTGCCGAAATCATACCCTACAAAAGGTCTCGGGTTTGTATAGCTAGGACAAATACAAATTGCTTTTCAAGTTTGTTATATTTCCAGTAAGTCTCGGTATACATGATAAGAAACATAGTGGTACGTGGTTATGAAGAATTGCATAAGTTTTTTGTGTGTAGGCTTGCTATTTCTGTTCTTTGAGCCACTTCCTTATTTTGTAGACCTTCAAACAGCTGAAGAGGGAGGGCATGTCTGGAGTCTTCTACAAAAATTAAATTTTTCCTTAAAGACACTGGGACCAAACACTGGAGATCAGTCTGTGCTAGTTACAGGGTTTGTGGCTGATATTCGGCTATAGTTTTTTAAAATTTGGATTTTGTCTAAGATATTTTCACAAATATAGAACTGTACTGGTAATAAGTAATTTCATAAAGATTGCTTCATTAAATATCATAAAAAATCTAATGTTCTTAGTTGACTGAAGTAAGATGAATGTTAGAAAATTCTATGGTAATTTAAATAAAATAAAATAATTTGTCGTGCATATTTTTTATTGAATATTTTGATATGGCGAGTGACTTCATTTTTTGTTTTGCAGAATGTATGCTGTAATTAATAGAATACGAAAAAATGGCCGATGGAAATGCCGAGTCAAGTTTGATTTCTTAAAAGGAGGTTTGTATAATTCATTTGGAATGAAGAAGGTAAAACTGTTGAACATCCTAAAATTTGTGTTGACGTCAAAGCAGAACGTGCAGGTATGACTTCTTTCTCAAACATGAAAAGAGTAACCTTCTCGATACCCTATCATACACCTCGTCAAGATCCCCAAAACATGTGGAAACTTTACTGTTTTCGTCAATACTTCTCTTGGACTTGTCCTACTGTAAAGATAGCGTCCACTGTGCACTTTCCTTACATAAACCCAAACTGCTGCTCATGTACTGTGTATCTATCAACTCGGTCAAACATCCTTCTATTCTTTTTAGTATCTTGAATACAGGCTCAGAAAGCTTTATTCCATTGTAGTTCCAACAATTTAATACTTCTCATTTTTCTTTATGTGATTTAGTCATCCATTCATCTTCCCAGTCCCTTGGCATTTCAGTTAAATTCCTAATTGTTCCGTAACCGAAATACAAACCACGCTATTTACATTGGGTTTACTTTTTAGCGCAGCTGAAATGACGAGCCAATAGTTTTATTATTATTATTATTATTAAATGCTATTATTATTATTAAATGCTAAGCTACAACCCTAGTTGGAAAAGCAGGATGCTATAAGCCCAGGGGCCCCAACAGGGAAAATAGCTCAGTGAGGAAAGGAAACAAGGAAAAATAAAATATTTTAAGGACAGTAACATTAAAATAAATATATCCTATATAAACTATAAAAACTTCAACAAAACAAGAGAAAGAGAAACTAGATAGAACAGTGTGCCTGAGTGTACCCTCAAGCAAGAGAACTCTAACCCAAGACAGTGGAAGGCCATGGTACAGAGGCTATAGCACTACCCAAGACTAGAGAACAATGGTTTGATTTTGGAGTGTCCTTCTCCTAGAAGAGCTGCTTACCATAGCTAAAGAGTCTCTTCTACCCTTACCAAGAGGAAAGTAGCCACTGAACAATTACATTGCCGTAGTTAACCCCTTGGGTGAAAAAGAATTGTTTGGTAATCTCAATGTTGTCAGGTGTATGAGGACAGAGGAAAATCTGTAAAGAATAGGCCAGACCATTCGGTGTCTGTGTACGCAAAGGGAAAGAACCGTAACCAGAGAGAAGGATCCAATATGGTACTGTCTGGCCAGTCAAAGGACCCCCTAACTCTCTAGCGGTAGTATCTCAACGGGCGGCTGGTGCCCTGGCCAACTTACTACCTATTTAACGAGGGTTAATTACCCCCGCGCTAGTTAGCGGGGGGTAGGGGAAGGGTAGCTTGCTACCCCTCCCCCCCACACACCGGTGACTTGCTTCACTTCACTTTTGGCTCGGCGATGAACAGACGTGTCTGTCCATCGTCCTCGTTGACAGCCTATAATCTTTTTTCTGCTTTTTCTTTACTACAGCTTGTGTGTGTGTTTGAAGTTGACTACCGATTATTATTATTATCTTTACTATGCGTACGTGCCCTGGTGTTGCCGGCCGCCCATGTGGGACCTTTATGTCGGCCTTGGATATGGATCCTCACACCATTTGCCCTCAGTGTCGGGGCCGACGGTGTGACCAGGAAAACGTGTAGTGAGTGTTGGGAGTGGTCTGCCTCCCAGTGGGAGAGGTTTGGCCGCCGGCGTAAGAAGAAGTCCAAGAGAGACCGTTCTCCTTCGGGGGTTGCCTTGAAGGAGAAGGTTCTCGGGACTCTTCTTTCGCCGCCCAAACCTCCTCCGAAGCTCCCCCTCGTCGGCTCCTAAGGAGAGTCGGCCGAGTGGTAGCGCAGTCCCTAGTTCTGTTTCCCGACCTTGGGTGGGGGGAGAGGGCGTCGCCTCCCATAGCGGGGCGGTTCCCCCTCCTCCTCCGGGGCAGGTTGTTGATAATTCATTGTCTAATGATGATCTCTTACCGATTTGAGCTTCCCTGGGGCTTAAGGGCTTGTCCTCCAGGGTCGCCTTGATTGACCTTGTCTCGTTGGGGGCCGCCGTTAAAGCAGTCGCCGGCGGTAGCAGAGGTAGACCCTCTGTCTATCATCGACGTCGTGGTGGCAGAGGCCTCCGACGGGGCGGGGCAATCCTCTGTAGGTGCAGTTGAAGATGATGGTGCTGACGGCTCTCCTCCCCCTTCCGTACATCCTTCGAAGGGGGAAGTGAGTCCTACGGGCTCTTCTGCTGTTCAGCTTCCCTCTATGGGAAGTGCCTTGACTGAGACTCCCCTTCGGAGGACTGATGGTCCTGATGATCTTCCCCGTGGCCGCCTTCGCCGTAAGGCTCACCGTCCGCTGCGTCGCAAGGGCCTCCCTTCCCCTTATAAGGGGGTTAAGAGGCGCCTTTTTGGATCTTCTTCCTCCTAAGGGGACTCTCCTCGTCGTACTCAGCCTACAGCTCCTGCTCCTTTGGACCTCTGCAGACCGTTCTCCAACTCCTGCTAGAACTTCACCTTCTGCGGAACTCGTCACCCAACGGGCAACGGTCCCTTCGGGGCAAAGGGATTCTTCCCTTTCACGTGCAGTGTTAGCGCACAGGCGCTCTCCTGCTCGTCAGCGCTCTCCTACTCGTCAGCGCTCTCCTGATCGTCAGCGCTCTCCTGCTCGTCAGCGCTCTCCTGCTCGTCAGCGCTCTCCTGCTTGTCAGCGCTCACCTGTTCGCCGGCGCTCTCCTGATGTTCGCCCTCCTCGTCAGCGCTCTCCTGAGGACATCCTACATCCTGTGGTTCCTGAAGAGCGCTTAGTGCGCCAGCATGCTTCTGCTCGCCCTTCTGCAGTGTTAGCGCACAGGCGCTCTCCTGCTCGTCAGCGCTCTTTTGAGGATCATCGCCCTCCTGCTCGCCAGCGCTCTCCTGTGGTCTCTGACCATCCTGCAGTACCTGTTGGACACCCTGCGCGCCATCAGTCTCCTGAGTTCTCTCGCGATCCTCATCCTGTGTCTACGCAACATCGTCCGCGTTCTCCAGCGCGTGTTTCAAAAGCACATGTTCGCCCACGCGCCTACGATTTTCCTGTTCCTGTTCGTGAACGCGCCGCGCCACCTGTTCCTTCACAGGATCTCACGCGTCGCCCCCTTGCTCGCCAGCGATCACCTGCTCGCCAGCGTTCACAGACGATTCTAGTATCGCCTGTTCGTCAGCGTTCTCCTACGCGTCAACGATCATCTGTTTATCGGCGATCTCCGGACCGCCCGCGTGATTTACAACCTGCGCGCACGCGTTCTCCAACGCGTGCTCGCGGGCACCGATGGTTTCCCGCGCGCACTCGCCAATCTTCTACGCGCGCGAGTGCCGACGATCTTCTAGCCCTGACGATCTTTTTAAGCGCGCAAGCGCCAATGATCTTCTTACACGCGCAAGCGCCGACGATCTTCTTCGCGCGCGGGTACTGATGGTCTCCCGCGTGCGCGCCAATAGTCTTGCTCGCTCGCGCTACCGATGGTCTTCCGCGTGCGCCGATTGATTTCTGCGCGTGCCAACAAACTCCTACGCGATGCAGCACGCTCCAACATTCTGGTCCACACGGGCTCTTCATTCTTATCCTGTACATCAATATGATTCCTGCGCACTCTATGAAGTCTCGCCTGCGTGCTCGCATTTTCAGCAGTCTCCCGCACGCGAGCCCAGGGTATTCCCGCATGCCCGCATCAGCGCTTCGACAGTCTTGCGCGCGACTCCCGGGTATTCCCCATCGTGCCAGCGCCTGCGCGCTCCCTAGCGCAACCACAAATACCCTCCCCCGCATGAGGCTGCTGGACATCGCGCGGTAAGGGCGCCAAGCACAGAACAGCGTGCTTGCCGGTGGGGGGGAAGGTTCCAGAAAGGCCCAGGGACATGCCTTTCCTTATATTTTTACAGGCTATTTCCCCTCCAGAGGGAATGTCTGACAG
Source organism: Palaemon carinicauda (assembly GCF_036898095.1). Taxonomy (NCBI): domain Eukaryota; kingdom Metazoa; phylum Arthropoda; class Malacostraca; order Decapoda; family Palaemonidae; genus Palaemon; species Palaemon carinicauda. The sequence goes on along the minus strand of NC_090745.1, from coordinate 120,563,396 downwards.
CGCAGCCGTCGGCCGGCAGCCTGGTTTGGGACTCTAGTCACGGGATCAGCAAGGCGGCGAACTCTGTGGGCAGAGGTCCAGATTAAAGCATACTTCAGTCAGCATGGAGACCGCAGACTCAGTCAGTCTGGCAGTAAACCGCAAGACTTCTTGTGTATTCTGGACCTGAAGACCGTGTACTTCCAGATCCCAGTCCATCCTTCTTCAAGGAAGTACTTAGGATTCAGCATAGACTACAAGGAGTACCAGTTCAAGGTGCCGTGTTTCGGTCTTTCCACAGCACCACAGGGTTTCACCGGACTGTTCACCCTAATTTCATCATGGGCACTCAGGATCGGCTTCCGTCTCCTCCATTATCTGGATGACTGCCTGATCCTAGCAGACTCGGAGTCATTCCCTCTTTGACACCGAGACAAACTTCTACGACTTTGCCAGGATCTAAGGATTATGGTAAGTCTCGAGAAGTCCGCTCTGCTGCCCAATCAATGACTGGTTCACCTAGGCATGATTATAGACACCAATCTCCATAACGCCTTTCCATCAGACGACAGGATAGCAAGGTTGAGAAGAGTTGCAAGCACTTTCCTCAGACGAGAAGAGGTTCCAACCCAATCATGGTTACGTCTCCTCGGTCACCTTTCACCCTTGGCTCGTCTAGTTCTCTACGGTCGCCTCAGGATGTGGTATCTCCAGGGGTAACTCAGGTCCTGGTGGAATCAAGGTTGCGATTCCCCGGACACCATGATCCCTATGGATCCTGCGGAACGGACGAATCGCCAGTGGTGGGTGACAAGCGAGAACCTACGAAGGAAAATGGATCTTCTCGTTACTTCCTCCGGTTTGGATGCTGTTTTCGGACACCTCAAAGGAAGGTGGCGGGGGGCCACGTATAAATCTCCAAATAAATCTGCTAGAGAGGAAGACCGTCTTCCTGGCCCTTCAACAGTTCCAACAAGGACCCGGCGGATCACTCTGTGGTGTGATGAGCTACTTCACCAAAGTAGTGGCTTACATCAACAAGCAAGGAGGTACCTTTTCAAGCAGCTATCCCATCTCTCAGTAGAGATACTGAGATGACCGAAGTCCACTCGATTCCTCTATCGGCTCGCTTCATCCCAGGCAAAGGGAATGTACTCGCCGATGGTCGAAGCAGAGCTTCTCAGATAATGAGTACCGGGTGGTCCTCGGATCATCCAGTAGCCAACAAAGTCCTGACTTTGTGGGGTTACCCGACTGTGGATCGGTTCACTACAGCGCTGACCTTCAAGCTCCCGCTGTATTGCCCCCCCAGTCCCAGATCCCAAGGCACTCTGACAAGATGCCTCCCAACAACGGTGGGACTACATCGACGTGTAAGCTTTTCCCTCGTTCTGTCTGATGAGGAGGATGCTCAACAAGACCAGATTATCGGTCAATCTCTCGATGACCCTTATGTGGCTCATCACGCGGAATGGTTTCCGGAACTTCCGAGAGAACTCCCTCTACGGCACAACCTACTCAAACAGCCACATGCCAACATCTTTCACAAAGCCGTAGCTTCGCTTCAACTTCAAGCCCGGAGACTATCCAGCATCTCCTCGTTAAGAGAGGATTGTCGCAATGAGTTGCGAACGGGATGTCTGGACACCTGCGTAGATCATCCGCAGGGGTCTACCAGGCAAAGTGGCGAGTTTCTGTGGTTGGAGTCGTGAGGGGTATCTCTCCACTCGATACCACTATTCCAGCAATAGCGGAGTTCTTCGTATATTTGCGGGAAGAATGCGCCTTTCAGTCTCGGCAATGAAAGGCTATCGCTCAGCCTTAAGTCTAGCCTTCAGGCTCAAAGGAGTGGATATTTCTCCCTCGCTGGAACTTTCCCTACTCAGATGAAGATATGATCTTACCTGCCCTCAGTCGGAAGTGAGACCTCCTCCATGGAATATGGTTCGAGTTCCCAGGCCTCTTAAGAGACCTCCCTACGAACCATTTCGCCAGGCTTCAGATCGCCATCTAAGTGGGAAGGCGGTGTTCCTACTAGCATTGGCCTCGTCGTCTTTTGAATAGTCCTGTGGTTTTGGGAATCGAATTGATTCCTGCTGTATGAAGAGTTCCATTCAGTAGGTCTATGGCATCATCAATACTTTCAAACTGTTCTGCTCTCCCTTCGATTCCACTTAGCTCAGAAAATCTAACCCAGTCTGCCTTGTCTAGATTCCAACGTGGCGATCTTTGCAAAGGCGGACCCTTGTTGGTGTTTATAATGGTTGGTGCATGATCACTAGTATGCCAATCATCTAATGTCCTCCAATCAAAATCAAGAAGGCAGTTAGAGCTTGCAATTGAAAGGTCAATGCATGACAAAGTACCTGTCTGAACATGGAAGTGCGTGGGTTCTCCTGTATTAAGGAGTCCCACATCCTCATTCTCCACAATTGATGAGATAATATTGCCCCTTGTGTTTGCCAAAACATCACCCCATAAAGGATGTCTACCATTCATATCTCCCAGTAAGAGAAAAGGTTGAGGGAGTTGTTGAATGACCTCTGCTAAATCATCATATAAAATATTATCATTTGGAGGTAAGTACAGAGAGCATATTGTATATTTTCTCCCTATATCAATTTGTACAACCACTGCCTGCAGGGTTGTACGTACAGACATAGGTATTTGGGGAACATCTCGACGAATGTACATGAGACTTCCGCCATGGCTCCCTGCTTGTTGATTATATGGTGTTCTATAGCTAACATACTCTCGAGGACTAGGAGTGTTAGAATCAAGCATACTTTCCTGTAGACATACAATTATGGGGGAATGTTCATGAATTAGGAGCTTAAGTTCTTCATATTTCGCCCTCAAACCCTGACAGTTCCATTGCAAAATGGAGGAGAAAACTATGGATTATTTCTGGAAGACATCTTGGATGAGGTCTTCCCATTAGCAGTTTTTAATCTAACATTATAACCTGTAGGTTTCTTCAGAGGTGGTCTTGTTATGTTAGGTTTTACGTTTGTGTATTTCTTTGTATCCTTTTGATCTATTTGTTGAGGTGGATGGTGGACCTCAACTTGAATTTCTGATTTATTCAGTTTATCTTCTGGTTCATTAGAAACATCAACAGACAAAACGTCAAATTTATTTGATGTCATAACCTTAACTTTTAAATATTTAACTTAGCCGGTGAATATATAATAGCTGCAACTCTGTTGCTCGACAGACAAAAAACAGTAAAAACTCGCCAGCGATCGCTATACAGGTTGCGGGTGTGCCCACCAGCGCCAACTGTCGGCCAGATACCACTCTCGATGTAAACAAAGACTCAATTTCTTCTCTGTCGACGTGTCGACAAGACGTACTTTACTCGCTGTTGAAACCTGGAGTTTTTCCCATCATATTTGGTGAAGTACTTTAATTTGGTTTGAGCTTTCGCAGTACAGGTGTTTTTCTTCAAATAAATCCTTGAACTCTTTTTTGGATCGGATTAATTGTTGATGACTTAGATCGTTTTTTTGGAATTTTCCCTTGACCAATTCAAAATGGCTGACCTTTCACAAGTTCAGAAAATGTAATGCTAGGGACTGTCATAGGCGTCTTCCAAAGGCTTCTCTCGACCCTCACACTGTTTGTTCCAATTGTCGGGGTAAAACTTGTCAATTGGAAGATCGGTGTGAGGAATGCGTGGGCCTTTCGGAATTCGATTTTATCGAATTTGAGAAGTATACACGCAGACTAGAGAGAGATAAGGTAAGGAGAAGTTCTTCTAGGTCGGTAGATTTTTCCTCTCCACATGCCCCTGAACCTAATCCTTCCCCTGTAGTGGTTGTTCCTAACCCCCCTCCTAGCACTCAGGAACCATCGATGGCAGACATGATGCGTGCTATCCATACCTTGGGGGAGAGAGTTGAGGCCCTTGCAAGTGACCGCAATCAACTCATGGCGGACGTAAAGGAACTAAAGTGCCAAAGTGCCACGGCGGAAAGTGTTAAAGTGCCTAGTGTTTCTCAAAGTGTTGTGAACAGTGTTGCGCTTGAGGGTTCGTCTGTTCGTGCCTGTCGTCCTCCTAGTCCGGGACCTCTTGCAAGCTCCCAAGCCCAGGGGAGAAGCAATGTCGTACGACTCATGGGTTCGAGAGGCCTTGATCAGCGAACAGACGTTCCCTCTATGGTATCAGGCGTATCTCCCCAAGATCGCCCCTACCAACGTAAGACGAGAGAGCCCATTTTTACCTCGTCGTCCGAAGGTGTTTCTCGTAAGAAACCTTGGACCAAGGTCTCCCGACCTTTGAAGCGTAAGTCGGTCCCTTCAGGACAAGTCCAACGTCCCGGTTGTAGCCACTGGGTCAGTTCGGACTCGTTGCCGTCATCTGATGACTGCTCGCCGCCTAAGAGAGGCAAAGCTGTGCCGCCTCAGTCGCTCACCCCGTCTGTTGCCGCACCTGCTGCCGTAGACCCTAAATGGGTGTTGCTGCAGGACATGCAGTCCAAGCTTGCGTCCTTGATGGAGGACTTCAATGTGGAGAAGGTTGCTGCTGAACCTTCTGGCCAACAACCATCCAAGCGGTCTGTTGTGCGTCCTGTTGACGCTGAGGTAGCTTTCTCGCGTCAACCAGTTGGGGTTGTACCTCCACCGATGCGAACCAGTGTGGGTTGCCAGCCGCACGTTGACGTTAGGCGAAGCACGGAGGTGGTTGTTGACGTTCAGGACGTTCATCAACCATCAGAGGTGACTTGTTTTGACGCGGTGCGTCAACCTCCGCAACCCGGTATGGTGTTGACTGCACAACCCAGACGGTCTAAACAGTCTCGGGTGGACGCTGTGCGTCCTCGCGCACCCATGGTTGTTGACAGTTCCCAGACTGTGCAGCAGTTCCATGACGCTGCGTCCGGCTCCGTCACGCATGCACCAGTGCGACCAGACTCGGCGAGTCAAACGTTGCCCACTCCTTTGCCGTTTCCTCATCAGTTATCGGATGAGGAACTTTCAGATGAGGACGTTGCTGAACCACAAGAGGATCAACCTTCAGAACTTGATGAGCCTAAGGCAACTCAACCATCCTTGGACTTTAGAAAAGTCATGGCTGTATTTAAGGAGTTGTTCCCTGACCACTTTGTTTCTGTGGCTCCTCGTTCGCCGCCGTCAGAGTTTGTATTAGGCGTGCCTGCTACCGTACCTGCCTTTACTAAACTCGTTCTCTCTCGCTCATCCAAGAGAGCTTTGCGGCTGTTGGGAGATTGGTTAGAGACCAAGAAGAGTTTAGGAAAGACAGCATTTGCCTTTCCCCCATCTAAACTCTCGTCTAGATCGAGCGTCTGGTATGCCACGGGAGAAGTTCTCGGCTTGGGAGTTCCTGCCTCTGCCCAGGGCGACTTCTCAAGTCTTGTAGACTCTCCCCGTCGCCTTGCCATGAGACGCTCGAAGATTTGTTGGTCACCATCGGACCTGGACCACCTTCTTAAAGGTATATTTAGGGCTTTCGAAGTCTTTAACTTCCTAGACTGGTGCTTAGGAGCCCTGAGCAGGAAAATCTCTTCTGCAGATAAGGATGTTTCCTTGCTCATTATGTCCTGCATGGACAAGGCCGTCCGTGATGGGTCCAACGAGCTTGCCGCCTCATTCACGTCCGGAGTCCTGAAGAAGCGAGAGTCTCTATGTTCTTTCCTGTCTGCTGGAGTGACGCCATGCCAAAGATCTGAGCTTCTCTTTGCTCCCCTTTCCAAGTGCCTGTTTCCTGAAGTCTTGGTTAAGGAAATTGCCTTGTCTTTAGTTCAGAAGGACACCCATGATCTAGTTGCGTCCTCGGCTCGCAAAGCTCCCCCTTTGCCTACATTGTCTGCTAGACCGAGGATAGACACTCCAGCGTCTCGCTTTATTCCGCCCTTTCGTGGCAGAGCCTCCAGCAGGGGAGGTGCTCGTGCCGAAGGGAAGCGAGGGAAGAGGAAAGGATCCAAGTCCTCTAAGGGCCGAGTCTGACTGCCCGCAACTTCAGACAGCAGTAGGAGCCAGACTCAAGAACTTCTGGCAAGCCTGGGAGAAGAGAGGCGCAGATCAACAATCTGTGAGGTTACTCAGAGAGGGGTACAAAATCCCTTTTGTACGCAAACCCCCTCTAGCAACGTCCCCCATCGATCTCTCTCCCAGGTACAGAGAGGAAGAAAAGAGACAAGCCCTGAAACTGGAAGTGTCTCTTTTGCTAGAGAAGGGAGCGGTGGTCAAAGTCTCGGACCTTCAATCACCGGGGTTTTACAACCGTCTCTTCCTAGTATCAAAGAAGACAGGAGGTTGGAGACCGGTGCTAGACGTCAGTGCTCTGAATGTCTTTGTCACAAAGACGAAGTTTTCCATGGAGACCACAAAGTCAGTCTTAGCAGCGGTCAGAAAGGAAGATTGGATGGTCTCGCTAGACCTAAGGGACGCCTACTTCCACATCCCCATTCACTCAGACTCCCAACCTTTTCTGAGATTCGCCTTCGAAGATGTTGTTTACTAGTTTCGGGCCCTGTGCTTTGGCCTAAGCACAGCTCCTCTCGTATTTACGAGGCTGATGAGGAATGTGGCGAAATTCCTCCACTTATTGGACATCCGAGCCTCCCTTTATTTGGACGACTGGCTTCTCAGAGCCTCTTCCAGTCATCGCTGTCTGAAGGATCTCAAATGGACTCTAGATCTGACCAAGGAATTGGGACTCCTAGTCAATTTGGAAAAGTCGCAGCTGGTCCCATCCCAAACTATTCTGTATTTAGGGATGGAGATTCACAGTCAAGCTTTTCGGGCTTTTCCGTCGAAGCCCTGCTCTCCATCCAGAAGATGCTGAAGAAAGAACGCTGCTCAGTCAGGCTGTGGATGAGTCTGGTAGGGACGCTGTCATCCCTGGAGCAATTTGTATCACTAGGAAGACTACACCTCCGTCCTCTTCAATTCCATCTGGCTTTTCACTGGAAAAAGGACAAGACGCTAGAGGCGGTCTCGATCCCGATTTCCGGAAAGATAAAGTCTTGTCTGACTTGGTGGAAGGACAATATCAACCTAAGAGAGGGTCTTCCCCTGGCGGTTCAGATACCCAACCACGTTCTCTTCTCGGACGCATCGGACTTGGGCTGGGGCGCGACGCTGGACGGTCGGGAATGCTCAGGTCTGTGGAACTCGAGTCAGAGGAGCATGCATATCAACTGCAAGGAGCTGTTGGCAGTTCATCTGGCCTTGAAAAGCTTCGAGTATCTCCTTTGAGGCAAAGTGGTGGAAGTAAACTCGGACAACACCACGGCCTTGGCGTACATCTCCAAACAAGGAGGTACCCACTCACTGACGTTGTACGAGATCGCAAGGGACCTGCTCATCTGGTCAAAAGGTCGAGACATCTCCCTAGTAACGAGGTTCATCCAAGGCGACTTGAACGTCCTAGCAGATTGTCTCAGTCGGAAAGGTCAAGTAATTCCAACCGAATGGACCCTCCACAAGGATGTGTGCAAGAGACTTTGGGCCACTTGGGGTCAACCCACCATAGATCTCTTTGCAACCTCGCTGACCAAGAGGCTTCCAATATATTGCTCTCCAGTCCCGGACCCAGCAGCAATACATATAGATGCCTTCCTCCTAGATTGGTCACATCTGGATCTTTACGCATTCCCACCATTCAAGATTGTCAACAAGGTACTGCAGAAGTTCGCCTCTCACGAAGGGACAAGGTTGACGTTGGTTGCTCCCCTCTGGCCCGCGAGAGAATGGTTCACCGAGGTACTTCGATGGTTAGTAGACGTTCCCAGAAGTCTTCCTCTAAGAGTAGACCTTCTACGTCAGCCACACGTAAAGAAGGTACACCAAAGCCTCCACGCTCTTCGTCTGACTGCCTTCAGACTATCGAAAGACTCTCGAGAGTTAGAGGCTTTTCGAAGGAGGCAGCCAGCGCGATTGCTAGAGCAAGGAGAGCGTCTACCATTAGAGTCTACCAATCGAAGTGGGAAGTCTTCCGAGACTAGTGCAAGTCAGTTTCTGTATCCTCGACCAGTACCTCTGTAGCCCAAATAGCTGATTTTCTCTTATACCTGAGAAAAGGACGATCCCTTTCAGCTCCCACTATCAAGGGCTACAGAAGCATGTTGGCATCGGTCTTCCGGCATAGAGGCTTAGATCTTTCCAACAATAAAGATCTGCAAGACCTTCTTAAGTCTTTCGAGACCACTAAGGAGCGTCGTTTGGCTACTCCTGGGTGGAATTTAGACGTGGTCCTAAGATTCCTCATGTCAGACAGGTTTGAGCCTTTACAGTCAGCCTCCCTGAAAGATCTCACTCTTAAAAGACTCTTTTCCTGGTATGCTTAGCCTCGGCTAAAAGAGTCAGTGAGATTCATGCCTTCAGCAAGAACATTGGATTTTCGTCGGAAAAAGCTACTTGTTCGCTGCAACTTGGTTTTCTAGCCAAAAATGAGCTACCTTCTCGTCCTTGGCCTAAATCTTTCGATATTCCCAGTTTATCGGAGATCGTAGGCAATGAACTAGAAAGAGTCTTATGCCCTGTTAGAGCTCTTAAGTTCTACTTAGATCGTACTAAACCTTTACGAGGCCAATCTGAAGCTTTATGGTGTTCAGTTAAGAAACCATCCTTGCCTATGTCAAAGAATGCTTTGTCATACTTTATCAGATTGTTAATACGAGAAGCTCATTCACATCTGAGTGAGGAAGACCGATCTTTGCTTAAGGTTAAGACGCACGAGGTTAGAGCTGTAGCAACTTCCGTGGCCTTTAAGCAAAATAGATCTCTGCAAAGTATAATGGACGCAACCTATTGGAGAAGCAAGTCAGTGTTCGCGTCATTTTACTTGAAAGATGTCCAGTCTCTTTACGAGAACTGCTACACACTGGGACCATTCGTAGCAGCGAGTGCAGTAGTGGGTGAGGGCTCAACCACTACAATTCCCTAATTCCATATCCTTTTAATCTGTCTCTTGAAATGTTTTTAATGTTGTTTTTATGGGTTGTCCGGAAGGCTAAGAAGCCTTTCGCATCCTGGTTGATTTGGCGGGTGGTCAAAGTCATTTCTTGAGAGCGCCCAGATTAGGGGTTTGATGAGGTCCTGTTGTATGGGTTGCAGCCCTTGATACTTCAGCTCCTAGGGGTCTGTCAGCATCCTAAGAGGATCGCGAGGCTCCGTAAGGAAGACGTACTTACAAGGCAGAGTAATCGTCTAAGTCGACTTCCTTACCAGGTACCTATTTATTTTGTTTTTGTTATATTGATAACTTCCAAAATGAAATAAAAACTCTTAGCTTATACGATGTAAACATATTTAACTGGTCTCTACCCACCTCCTTGGGTGTGAATCAGCTATTATATATTCACCGGCTAAGTTAAATATTTAAAAATGATATTTTAATTATGAAATAAATTTTTGAATATACTTACCCGGTGAATATATAAATTAAACGACCCTCCCTTCCTCCCCAATAGAGACGCAGTGGGATGAGAAGAAATTGAGTCTTTGTTTACATCGAGAGTGGTATCTGGCCGACAGTTGGCGCTGGTGGGCACACCCGCAACCTGTATAGCGATCGCTGGCGAGTTTTTACTGTTTTTTGTCTGTCGAGCAACAGAGTTGCAGCTATTATATATTCACCGGGTAAGTATATTCAAAAATTTATTTTATAATTAAAATATCATGTTTCTAATGGAGGGTGGAGAGAGAGATGGTGGTCTCTCTCTTTTCCTATTTATCGGTGGTGAGGATCTACCAGGTTTTTGGACCTTCCCTACCACAGGTGCACCTGGTAACTTTGTTTCGGGTGGAACTTCCATCAAATCAGGCAAGGACATGGCCTGAGAGAGGTTAGTACTATTGCTGGTAATGGGGGATGAAGTTTGTATAGAAGTGGGCAGTGCCGCAGTTTTAATACACAGTGGCAAAGCCTTGGAAGGCAATATGCTTACCTTGTCACGCAAAACTTTACTATCATTAGGTGATGTATTTCTTTTCTTGGAGTTACTGGCAGCACTATGTGAGTTTGATGTCTCCTGTGGTATATTTTCTCTTGATTTCAGTGCCTTTGCATAGCAGTTTGTTTTTTTCAGTAGTCTTTTGGCATGTCCTACACTTATGTGTTCTACACTGGATTTGTTGAGGGCTGCTTCTTCAAACTTATAAATCTCGCAGTTCCTGTCAATGGATTTATGGTTTGAATTGCCGTTCAAACAGCTGGGCTCAAGTGTACGCTCTCCATAAGGTTTGATACAGATGATACACATTTTTTCATTTTTACAAACTTTAGAAGGATGTCCAAATTTGAAACACTTGAAACATTGTAAGGGAGTTTGTTTGAAAGGTCGAACTTTTATTCTTTCATTTTCAATATCGATGTGGAAAGGCACATCAGCATCCTGGAAAGTAAGGATAATCATTGATGTCCCAGGAATCTTGTGCACTTTCCACACTGTTAACCCTTTTACCCCCAGGCTATTTGGAAATTTCCAACCCTTAACCCCCAAGGGGTTATTTTTTTCCCAGCACATTTTGCAGTATATTTTTTTTAAATTGCTCTAATAGCCTAAATTTTTGTCATATAGAGGTCAGGTTGGTCTCATTCTCTTGGAAAATGCCTGAATTTTCTAAAAAAAAAAAAAAAAAAATGATCAAACATGAAAAAAAAAAAATTTTATAGCATTTTTTTGCAAGGACGTACCGGTACGTCCATGTGGGTAAAGGGATGGCTTTTGTGAAATGTACCAGTACGTCCTTTGGGGGTAAAAGGGTTAATGGGCACATGGCTAGTATTTCCTCTTCTGTAAATTCATACAAATCTTTATTGAAGACTACTCCCCTTCCGTAACTAAAGTTTAGGTGGGCTTTGACATTAACATATCCTCATCACTGCTTGTCTTAAGGTTAGACAGTATAACTGATTGCGTGGATGATTTTGCATGGATTAAGAAGCTATTTTTCCCAAAGCGAGATATATCACCTGGTGCAATGGTTCCTACCTTTTTCTGAATTACAGGGGGTCCTCGGGTTACGACGCTGATCCGTTCTTAAGACGCGGTGTAACCCGAATTTCCGTGTAAGTCGGAACACCATAAATATACGTACTGTACTGTTCTGTAAAGTATTACTGTATACTGTACTATAATAAAATGTATCAAATGACATAAAAACAATATTAGAAAAAGAGAAAACAATTCCTTACCACATGAATTAAAGTAAATATCAATAAAAAAAGAAAACAATTCCTTACCACATGAATTAAAGTAAATATCAATAAAAAAAGAAAACAATTCCTTACCACATGAATTAAAGTAAATATCAATAAAAAAAGAAAACAATTCCTTACCACATGAATTAAAGTAAATATCAATAAAAAAAGAAAACAATTCCTTACCACATGAATTAAAGTAAATATCAATAAAAAAAGAAAACAATTCCTTACCACATGAATTAAAGTAAATATCAATAAAAAAAGAAAACAATTCCTTACCACATGAATTAAAGTAAATATCAATAAAAAAAAAGAAAACAATTCCTTACCACATGAATTAAAGTAAATATCAATAAAAAAAAAAGAGAACAATTCCTTACCTTATTCCTATGGTTGGCTTGCACACTGGAAGGGATGTTGCAAGGGACGGAGAGACTGGTTTATTGTGGAGAGGAAGGTGCAGAAGATGCTGGAGAAACTGGGGCAGGTGAATCAGGATTCTCTGGAAGTGAGACAGAAGATGCTGGAGAAGCTGGGGCAGGCGAGTCTGGAGGTGAAGAGCCTACAAGAGGTGGTGGAGAAGCAGAGGCAGCTGAGGTTGATGGCAGAGGCTCTGTAGCAATAGAGGCAGCTGAGGTTGATGGTAGAGGCTCTGTTGCAGGCAAATCTGGAGTAGTAGAGGCAGCTGATGTAGAGGGTGCAGTTCTCTCTACTTTCTTAAAATACCGCTCCAGGTTAGACTGGACAGAGAGGATCCTCTTCTCATCCAAAATCTCCTTATAACACTGCAGTAAGTCCATGACACCTCTGGAAACCCTGGTGAACCTGTCCATGTTGGGATCTTGAGCCTCGAAAGTTGCCAATGCTTGTTGTATCTCGGCAAAACCTTTTGACAAGCCCTGCCTTGTGAAAGCCTTAGGGTCTGGGGTGGGGGCTTCTTCCTCTTCCTCTATGATCTGCTTCTCCAGTTGTATCAAGTCCCCAGCAGATAACTCCTCTCCATGAGATTCTAGCAGCTCCGTAACATCATCAACCTCCATCTCCAAATCGGTTAGCCTCTCCTTGCCTGCTTTATGACCGGGTGTTGACTTCTCCTCCTTTGCTATGTACGTGCGGTTAGGCATGCGCTTCCAGAATAAACCTGTCTCATCCGCATTGAACACCTGATAAGCAGAATAACCCCCCTCCCTAATTATCTCAGCCAACGCTTTAGGAAATTCACTTGCTGCTTTCTCATCCCCACTAGCAGCTTCACCTTGCACTTTAAGATTATGGTAATTGGCCCGAGCCTTAAATCGCATAAACCAACCCCTACTAGCCGAAAACTCTTCACTTTCACTTTCTCCCCCCCTTTCTTTTTTCAACGCTTCAAACAACCTTTTAGCCTTCTCTTGAATAACCATTAAGCTCACTGGAATACGCCGTTGATTTTGATCTTCCAACCAAAGCACTAATAACCTTTCCATTTCGATAATTAAACCACTACGCTGTTTCGTTATCACTGTTGCTTTCATTGGAGCAGATCCTTTTACGTGTTCAACAATGCGCTCCTTATCTTTAAGGATAGTAGCCACGGTCGAACGGCTAAGGCCAAGCGATCGGCCAATGTTCGTTGGCGTTTCACCGTTTTTAGACCGCTTAATAATGTCTAATTTCACTTCCATGGTGATGGCCTTCCTTTTCTTCGATGCACTACCATCAGAAGAATCTGCCTTGCGCTTTGGAGCCATAATGAAGGGCAAAAATTTCAAAAAAACGATCAAACACGTGAGAGAAAGAACAGGCAATCACAACCAAAAATGGCGTATGAGTGGAACTGAGCGACGCCGTCTTCCTCGCCCACAACCACCGCAAAGCGTATTCATCCACCGCGCGCTAGAAACTAGTTCGCAATTGTTTACGTCGCTTACGACGCTAACGGTGTAAGACGGAACGACGCTTAATATTATTTTTATTTTTATGGGGCGCGTTCGTAACGGCGAAACCGCGTAAGTCGGGACCGTCGTAACCCGAGGACCTACTGTAGTTTGCTAATTTTAAAATAATTCCCATTACTCCCTCTAGGCTCAGCAACAAGACACATTGGTGGTTTTGGCTTTCTTTGGGGGAGCATAGTTAAATCGATATCTTTGTCAAACCAGTCAGCAGGTCTATATACATCCAAACTGTTTGGTATCTTATCACATAGGGCACCCATGACATTTAAGTTATCAATTTTGATATCATTGATGTTGCATATTGCGTTAAATGCTTCTTCATGATTATTATAAGTTATCCATAAATGCCATTTTTCATTTTCAAGTTTCATTCTAATTTCCTTTATCACTCCATAGCATCTAAATGCTTTATATATCATATCATATAATCAGTATTTATTGGAATTTGGGTAACATGAAGGATTCTTAGTTTCCCTTTGTTACCCGACTTAATTGGTTTTAAAACATTAGTAGAGGGGTCCTTTTTTGTTCCTAGGTCGTCAACAGAATTTTCCTTAATTGAATTAGCAGAGGTCGTCAACAGTGCCGGGGGAGAGTCAGCGTATCCAGGGGATGGGGGTTCGTTACTTGAAGAATCCATTAGATGAGAGAGAGAGAAAAGGGTTAGGTTGATGTACCTGCTCGAGAATGTTAGGCCATCACACGTCAGAAAGGAAATTTGCACTCTCCACTATCGGCACAATGAGAGTATACTTCCCAGATGGTCCACTCCATACCCTACCCGAAGGATAGCATCAAAACAGATATAGAGGCACAGGTGTAAGCTGAACCCGCCTGTTAGGACTGAGACCAAGAAACTATGGAATCATCCTCCCCATATCTGTAATGACGGGCTTCCGGCCAAAAGCCGAGAGTCCTATCCCAAGCATTGGATCCCCCTGGATTCCGAAGACCCAACACTTGAGAATAGTTCCGCCAAAAAGGTCCAAACCATCTTCGGGATGGCTGAAATCATCCAATACTCTCACATATAGCTTTGAATGCAAACACCTCCCAACCATGATACCTCCTCCCACTCATCAAAGCAGGCAGCAATAAAGGATGTATGAACATCCCCCCCGGGGCTACAAAGGATGTAAAAACATCCAAGCCATAGGAGAAAAAAAAAATTAAATAAATAAATAAATAAATATATATATACATAATGTATACACATATATAATGAGGGAAATTTTTCCCATAGAGTTTGGAAAGAAAGACGAAAGAAAGTTTATGAAATTAGGATAAGGTCGAAGTAATATTGAGAAAAAGAAAAAGGTGAAAGAGAGAAATTTAGATTCGAACTGGGGGAGCAATTTCCCCAAGTTTGAGAGCCCTCTTGCCCGTCACCAAGCTTCGGCACGGGAATGAAATGCCATGCTGAAGCTCAATGACTTCATCAAGGCATTCTCTCATTAAGAGGGAATCTGGCAAGATGCCTTCCAACAACGGTGGGACAACATCAACGTGTACGCCTTTCCCCCCGTTCTGTCTGATGAGGAGGGTACTCAACAAGACCAGAATATCAGTCAATCTTTCAATGACCCTCATAGCTCCGCTATGGCATCACGCAGAATGGTTTCCGGACCTTCTGCAACTCCTAACGGAACTTCCGAGAGAACTCCCTCCGCGACACGATCTACTCAGACAACCACATGCCAACATTTTCCACAAAGCCGTAGCTTCGCTACGACTTCATGCCTGGAGACTATCCAGCATCTCCTCGCTGAGAGAGGATTTTCGCAACAAGTTGCGATCAGGATGTCTGGACATCTGCGAAAATCATCCGCATCTGTCTACCAGGCAAAGTGGAAAGTCTTCTGTGGTTGGTGTCGTGGAAGGGGTATCTCTCCACTCGATGCCACTATTCCAACAATAGCGGAGTTCCTCGTGTATTTGCGGGAAGAAATGTGCCTTTCAGTCTCTGCGGTGAAAGGCTTTCGCTCAGCCTTAAGTCTAGCCTTCAGGCTCAAAGGAATGGACATTTCTTCTTCGCTGGAACTTTCCCTACTCATACGAAATTATGAAATTACCTGCCCTCAGTCGGAAGTGAGACCTCCATGGAACGTGGTTCGAGTTCTCAGGTCTCTTAAGAGACCTCCCTATGAACCATTATGCCAGGCTTCAGATCGCCACCTAACTTGGAAGACGGTGTTCTTACTAGCTTTGGCTTCAGCCAAGCGAGTCAGTGAACTTCATGGTCTCTTGTATTACATCGCCCATTCAAGGGGATGGTGGGAGGTAACGTTCAAATTCGTCCCAGAGTTTATTGCTAAGACTCGGAATCCGGGGATGGCGGACCCTCGATTCGACTCCTTCCAGATTTCGAGTCTCCGGTCTGTAACAGATGACCCAGACCATCTCCTACTGTGCCCAGTAAGGAGTATGAGGCTATATCTCAAAAGAACGGCTGCAGTCCGTCCTCAGGTGCAAGTGTTGTTCTTTAGCACTGGGAGGACTAAGAGGAGGGTCACCAAGAACACCATCTCGGCATGGATTCGTAGGGTGATTCATCTGTCCCTGAATCCAGACCCTCCTCCGTAACGTCGCCCTAGAGCACATGATGTCAGGGGCGTAGCTACGTCCCTGGTTTTCAAGAAGAATTCCTGTGACGCAGGTTCTTCAGGCTGGGGTGTGGAAGCGTCAGACGACCTTCACAGCCCACTACCTGCAAGACGTGACCCACAGGACGCTCGATACGTTCTCCATCGGCCCTGTGATGGCTGCACAACAGCTGGTCTAAACCTCAGGCTCCTTATTGGACAAGTAGCAGAAGGTTGAGGGCATTGTTACCCGGTCTTAGTCTGCATGAATGAAAAGGTTTGTCTGGCCCTTATTCTTTTCTTCATCTTCCCCTCTCTTGGGGAAAGCGGCATCCTGGGTTCTCCTCACAGCTGACCTCAAACCACTGCAGGTAAACCATGTTTCCTTGTGTTCCTAGTATTAAGCTAATACTGTCACGTCCCCATACCCTGACGAGGTGGTATTGGGAGAGTCCTAGCCTAAAGTTTCCATCTAAAGGACTACAGGTCAACTTCCTAGGATGAGTCGCACTTTATTATACCTTCACACACACAGCTTGTGTAGGCCGCAGTCCTTGCGTAGCAAGGTTCTAGGGAGGTGCAGGGACTCATTGTTGAGTGCTGACACACTCAAATAACGAGCCCCTGGGCAAAGCCAAAAGCCAGTACTGGCTGGGACATCCACTCTTCCTAATGGGTGAGTCACCCCTATTAAATAGCGTGGTTTGTATTTCAGTTACGGAACAAATGACAAATTCGTAGATAATTTGTATTTTTCCTAACTATACAAACCTTAGCTATTTAATTAAACTTGCCCGCCAGCCCTATCCCCCTTGGAGTCCTACCTCCAAGCAAAGTGAGCTCAAGCACAGGTGTGTGTAAGGGGGGGGGGGTTTAGCAAGCTACCCTCCCCCCTAACTAGCGGTGGGTTAGTAAACCCTCGGTAAAATTCTAATGGCTCATTATTTCAGCTACGCCGAAAGTAATACCCCTATTAAATAGCTAAGGTTTGTATAGTTACGAAAAATACAAAGTATCTACGAATTTGTCATTTTCTGCCCTGTTACCCTGTCCAATCTCAAGTTAAACCTTTCCAGTTGTGTTTCTCTCACAATCCCCCCAAGTTGCTCACACTTTTCTCCTTTAAAGTCCCAAACCTTAATTCTAGATCTCTTTCTATTTCAATGTTGTTACCGATCCTAAAATATTTCCTATTGTTTGTTCATTACTGCTTATATACAGTATAGTTTATTGGTTATTCTTGCCTCACAGGACTGCATTCCCTTTAGGAGTCCTTGAGATTGTACCATCTTGCTTTTCCAATTAGGAATGTAGCTTAGCTAGTAATGATAATCAATAATGATTGAGGATTATTTAGTTTTCACATGGTCTGTTTGTGTTGACTGGCAAGATTATCTTACTATTGTGTGTCTATATCTGTTTTGCTGTAAGCCTGTATAGGTAGGCTTTGAAGGGGACTTTTAGGGAAGACTGTTCTCACTGTAGAAATTCTAGAGAGTAAATTTTCTGAGCAGCTAGTGATGCTTTTAAAATTCTCAAGTAGTAATAACTTCTATATATCTCTTGGCACTTGGGGATTATCAAACCCTGTCAGTATTAAAGCTAATTTATGGACTTGCCTATGGACTTCTGACAAGCCTGATCACGGGGGTATCATGACGATAGGATTAGTAGTGGTGTAAACATGGGACTGTTTAAATGCATAAACAACTTATTGCATACAACAAGGGATTAATATTTAAGGTACATTTGATAATAAATATTTGAGTATACTTTACTTTCTCAGCTAGTGTAGCTATAAAATGAGCTTTAACCAATTTTAAGGTAAAGCAGGAAAGATAATTATTTTTTTCATCCAAGAAAGTATGGTACTTTCTTTACTTGACAGATTACAAGGAAAAGAAGCCATGATGATTTATTTTTCATCTAAGAACTTAAGGATGTATCCGACTCGGTTATCACAAGAGGCACTCCAACTTTGGCCTGGCACATTTCTTCATATGAAGGAGTCTGTTTGCAGCTGCTGAATTCCTCCAAAAGATTTGTAACATACCACCTCTCAACAATAAACGTGAACAGGAATCTATGCAAGTATAAGTATATTCAGAATTTTTACAGCCTTTTCACATCAGTGCTACATCTCCAGGTGGCTTTTGAGATAATTTTCTTACATTAATTTGGAGTAATGCATGATCTTGTTCCACAGTCTTCAGAATTTGCAGAGTAACTTCTCCTTTATATCCTGTTGGCTACATTAGCTGGACTCAAGGAATAGATGATCAGGCTTGTTCTTTTCACTTTTACTTTGAGACTACCTATTTCTCAGTCTTGTTGGGGGTAGGGAGCGTGCAGTCATAGGGTGTGTGCGCCGTATTCTCCCTCCTGGGGAATTGGACATAACACAATAGGAAATTTATGCCTGATGTTTCTCCCCAGGGCCACAATTAGCTAATGTAAAATAGCTGCTTCCTCTCGTACATGCTCCTCATTAGGGAGTACTGTACTACAATCATTGCACCTCACGATGTGCACTATGCATTGATAAAGGGATTTTGCAGCGTTTATAACAACCTTGGCTGCAAAAAAAAAATTTTTTAGCCTTCTAATTCACCTCTGTTCCCACTTTTTCTTCAATCTTCCTATGTAACGTCCTTTGACTTTTACCTCATAGCATGTCAGTGGGCTCCCTCCCCCCCCCCCCTTCTGCCTCGTTGCAGTATGGTCTTCCTGTCCCCAGTACGGTACTGGGCCATATGGTGCAAATTTTCTCAAGGGTAATCCGCTCTTAAATAGATGCCGAGCTTGGAATAAGCACTGTCACTTAAACAGTGTGTTCTATCAGAAATCTCAATTAGACTTTGGCGAGGGTAAACCTGGTCATAATTGGCTTGTTTTTAAGCTCGCAGGATTTGGAGTTGCACCTAACTTGTGTTCAGGCACAACTTTGGCTTTGTTTAGACTGATAGGGACCTGGTTTCAGGCCTCCTCCCTTCGAGACACTATCCTTGGCTCTATCTATATTGGGTGTTATGTAGTCTCAAGTCCTTTTGAACATGTTTACACATCCCACTTAAATACCCACTGTGGTTCCTATTGCCAATGGAATAAATAATGGTCTACTGACACTTAGGGGAGTTGATCTCCAATACCCACATACTTTTTAGTTGTAGCTTCAATAACCATTTCAGTTTCACACTGGAAATACTCATTACTGGTTTGTTTACCTAGAACTGGTTTGTATACATATTTTCTAACTGGTTTGTATATCTAGAAAATTATTGGTTTGTGTATATCTAGAAAATTATTGGTTTGTATATCTAGAAAATTATTTACTGGGTTTGTATGGCTAGAAATTTATAACTACTTTATATACCCAATTCCTGCATTTTCATTTTTTTTTTCCAACTTTTTCCACTTCAATTAAGTGATAAAATATGAGAGCTTTGGCATCTTATCATGTACTGAACATATGTGGACTGCCATTGCTGACCTTACAAGTATGTAATTCTTGCATGGAAAAATCCAAAACTAAGTTGTTTTGAAGTATTATTTTTAAATTAATGAATATTTCAAAGTTTTTGTCATCAAACCTTTGTGAAACAGTTTATATTACTTCCATTACCCCCAAAAAACTTGGGAACGTAACAGTTAGTTCAGTCTATATATTAGATTAATTAGAAATAGAAAGCATTTTTACTGTTGCCTGTTATTATTAAGGAATTGAGCTAGAAAGAACAAAATTAAAAAAAAAAAAAATTTAATAAAGCAGATAGCAGATATAGGATAATTGATTATATACAGTTCTTATAATGATCTAGAAAAGTATCAATCATTCTAGAAAGGTAGATATAAAACATCAATGGATTGTTAATTTGATTAATTTTTATTCAAAATCTTAATGTAAACAGTTTGTATATCACAATCAAAGTAAAATATAAACATTGGAGTAAATTTCTTTGTTGTCAATCTCAGGATTATTTGCCGACATAACAATTCGGTGGAAATGTGGGAGGTTGGGCTGTGGCACCCTAGCAGTACCAGCTGAACTCGGCTGAGACCCTGGTTAGGCTGGAGGAACGTAGAAAGTAGAGGTCCCCTTTTTTGTTTTGTTTCTTGTTGTTGTCGGCTACCCCCCAAAATTGGGGGAAGTGCCTTTGGTATATGTATGTATGTATCAATTCCATTTTCTAGGGAACGACGAGAAGGAACTACTTTGACGCTTACAGTGGAACATAACTACACGAAGTAACTTTGTATGGGGTCAAGGTTGTTATACGTCAAGGAAGTAAACCGACAACTGTTCACCTACCAAGACAATTACTGCTGTCAACAGCCCAATCAGGAGAATGTAAAATGCAGCCTGGAAATTAAATCAATTTTAACATAAATTTCAAGGTTAGTTTACTAATACTTATTGATAATTTGATAAAAAAAATATATCAAGACAAGAAATATCACTTGATTTTGTATAGCTTGGTAAAAGATTATTGCTAAAGATTTTTGCTACAGATATTTCATTTAGAATATTAATAATGTATTTTGCAAATCAAAATTACATTTAATCATATAGTATTTAAAAATCTTACTTGCAAATGTTTGATTGAGAAGGCTCTAGAGCCTCCTGTTTCTGTGATGACATTACTTCCAGCTACCTTCTGAAATTCGGTATCCCTCCATTTAGTGATCAAACCCCCTTCAAGCATATATGATAATCTGAGGAGAGAAATTATTTGTGCATAATATTTTTGTGTAGCATGTTTCCATTTAGTATACAAATCTGAATTATTGAAATCTAATGATATTATCCAAACAGCAGCAGTAACAACAGGTAAAATTTCAAAAGTTGAAGAAAATGCTAGTCACACTCATATCGATGAAGGAGCAACAATATGAGAAGTGCGGAATGACAAATCTTTATATACAGACATCTGCTACAGTTTGAGCAGAAGGCACTGACAGCACAAGAAGCTGCCGCACCTTCTACCATAACAATAGGTATTAAATAAATGTCACCGGGAGGATATACTGTATACGAGCAGACAAGAAGTATGTGCTACATTTGGAGACCACTGGTTTCATACAGTGATGATACTCTTGTGCGATGACCCCATATATACCCATAAAACGAATCTATGCTGCAGTCTAACACCGAAAATTTTGGGACATTTTCTCTGACCCCGGCCCTTAACAAAATAGGGCCTTTTTTCAAAAAAATCTCATATACCTTCTATAATTTTAGTCGGACAGCAAAAATATGCGATGACTACATATATACCCATAAAACGAATCTATGCTGCAGTTTAACACAAAATCTGACACCGAAAATTTTGGGACATTATCTCTGACCCTTACTCGATTCGGATCCCATAAATAGGGCCTTTTTTCAACAAAATCTTATATATCTTCTATAGTTTTAGTCGGACAGCGAAAATTTGCGATGACCACATATATACCCATAAAAAGAATTATGCTGCAGTCTAACACAAAATCTGACACTGAAAATTTTGGGACATTTTTCCTGACCCCAGCCCTTACTCGATTCGGACCCGAAAAATAGGGCCTTTTTTCAACAAAATCTCATATATCTTCTATAATTTTAGTCGGGCAGCAAAAACATGCGATGACCAAAATATGCGATGACCACATATATACCCAGAAAACGAATCTATGCTGCAGTCCAACACAAAATCTGACACCAAAAATTTTGGGACATTTTCTCTGACCCCGCCCTTACTCGATTCGGACCCCCAAAATAGGGCCTTTTTTCAACAAAATCTCATATCTTCTATAATTTTAGTCGGACAGCGAAAATATGCGATGACCACATATATACCCATAAAATGAATCTATGCTACAGTCTAACACAAAATCTGAAACCGAAAATTTTGGGACATTTTCTCTGACCCCGGCCCTTACTCGATACCCCAAAAATAGGCCCTCTTTTCAACAAAATCTCATTTATCTTCTATAATTTTAGTCGGACAGCGAAAATATGCGATGACCACATATATACCCATTAAACGAATCTATGCTGCAGTCTAACACAAAATATGACACTGAAAATTTAGGGACATAGACCCCGGCCCTTACTCGATTCGGACCCCAAAAATAGGGCCTTTTTTCAACTTAACCTCATATTTTCTATAATTTTAGTCGGACAGCGAAAATTTGCGATGACCACATATATACCCGTAAAACGAATCTATGCTGCAGTCTAACACAAAATCTGACACCGAAAATTTTGGGACATTTTCTCTGACCCCGGCCCTTACTCGATTTGGACTCCAAAAATAGGGCCTTTTTTCAACAAAATCTCATATCTTCTAAAGGGCCTTTTTTCAAAAAATCTCATATCTTATATAATTTTAGTCGGACAGCGAAAATATGCGATGACCACATATACAGTATACCCATAAAACGACTATGCTGCAGTCTTAACACAAAATCCGACATAAAAAATTTTTAGACCTTTTTTTTTTTTACCCCGGCCCTTACTAGATTCAGACCCCAAAAATAAAGGTAATTTTTCAACAAAATCTCATATATCTTCTATAATTTTAGTCGGAGCGAAAAAATGCGATGACCACATATATACCCATAAAACGACTATGATGCAGTCTAACACAAAATCTGACACTGAAAATTTTAAACCTTTTTTCTGACCCGGGCGTTACTAGATTCGTACCCTAAAAATTGGGACATTTTAAGAAAATCTTATATAATTTTAGTCGGAGAGCGAAAAAATGCGATGACCACACATATACCCATAAAACGACTATGCTGCAGTCAAACACAAAATCTGACACCGTCATATTTTAGCCCTTTTTTTCTGACCAAGGCCCTCACTAGAATTGGACCCCAAAAATAGGGAAATTTTTCAAGAAAATCTCATATATCTTCAATAAGTTGACTCAAAGTCAGCAGTATGCCACAAAGTAATCATAGTTGGAAACAGGTATCAAGAACCTTTCCAGTAAAAAATAGTTTGTATAAAAGTTATATGTAGGGTCAAGTATATGGAACTATATTAAATCCTGCTGCAAAACTACTGATAGACAGAGATGCCTTTCATGTTTGTGCAATTCTATCCAGAGAGAGAGAGAGTGATAAGTTTTCATATGCCAAGAAGGAGAAAGTGATGAATTTTGTACTGCCCTAAGCAATACATGTGAATGTATTTATACTAGTTTCTTAAATTAGATTGGACCATTACAGTTGCAAAGACATTATGATAAAGGAATGATTACTCATTTGGTTTTTGTTGAAGACTAATACAAAGTATTTTATACACTATAAGATTACTTAATTAGACATACACTAGTTGCTAAAGTTTGGTCATGGATATGAATATTTATAATTTTATAACTTTTTATAATATTTGACACTTACATTTTGTTAACCTTTGGTAGGTAAGGTGCTCCAGAAATACAAGCAGCTCCATAGTACTGTGGTGCAAAAGTATTACGAGCAAAGTAAAATCTTCGTATTCCTTCTTCCATGGCAAGATACTGTAGGCTCAGATGTCCATTGATAAGCACAAGTTTGTCATCTGATATCTGTTATTGAAATGGAAATTCATTAAAGAGGTACCAAAGAAAATTTCTCTTTCCTACACATTTCTGTAAATATACTAGCATGAAAATTCATTTATGTTCTTGATAAAACCTTTTTGTTAATTTTACTATTTGATGTTTGCACAAGATGATATTCACAAAGCTGTGAGGTAATTTTAATCACATCTTTAAGAATTAAATATTAAAAGAAATCTCATATTAAGGCATATATAATTTTATTCCAAATTAGTCATTTGAAACATGGCAATAACAATACTGTACTAAGGAAAAATACCTTTTTTGTTTTTTTAACAAAATTAAGCATTATTATAGGTGATTATCTTACTAAGTAAAGTATAGTACTGTATATAAATTAGGAGCTGAAAATATACAGTACAGCAATCCTTGAAGTATAAAGGCATATGGTTAGAATGGCCTTTTCTATAATCTTTATCGGTCTATTCCATAATCCTTGACATTGCAGCACACACATTTAGGAAGCCTTTGCAATGTGAAAAACTTACAGAATTAAAGAAATTAAAGTAATTTTCAAGAGGCAGAGTAATGAGGAAATATTTACCGGACTCAGAGTTTATTTAATATATAAATTTAATTTGAGAGAGACTGTCAGCTACTTTAAAATTTGCACCACACTGAAAGAAACTTTAAGCCATGTCCTTTTTAATAAATGTGTTTTGTTTTACAAAAAAAAAAAAAAAAAAAAACAATGTTTATCAATGTTCAAATATTCATAATGTCCTATTTCATAGGAGCAAAGTCCACCATATTTAACTTGTTACTGTCACATACAAAATGTACATACCTTGTGCATAACATCCTTTGAATGTCTTATGAAACTTTTGGATTTGTCTCTATGGTTAAATAACTTCCAAGTTTGAGCATATATACCATCTGTAGCACTCTGAAAGGAATTCAAACTTAGATTTTTTTCTTCTGTAATATAAGAGCTAATTAATTTAAACCCAATAATCATATATTGTACAACAAATCTCTTGTTTCCTCAGACTTAGAACTTTCAGACATAAGAGTTACAGCCCTACCCATCATTATAACTTCTTTCCTAGCTTTGCCAAAAAAAAAAAAAAAAAAAAAAAAAAAAGGAGGATAAAATTTGATAAAAATGCATGTTATTGTGGATGGAAAGATGTCACTTGCTGTATAAAAAAAAATATGAAAACATGCCATTTAAAATTTTCTTTATAAAATTAAACTGAACAGAGTTACAACAGAATCCTTAACGAGGTACAAGGTTAACATGTGGAATGTCCTCGATTTGTATACAATACACGTTAATCTCTATAGAATACGAGGCCTGTAAGAATCGGGATTCAAATAAAGTAGCCAAATGGTATGCGAGAGTTACAGAAAACTTTAAGGTGTAACAAAAAGAATTTGATATGGACAAAAGAGATTTTTTTAAGACTGCTGAGGGATAAACAGTATGCACAATCCGGATGTAAGAATATATCCCCAATAGGTTTGGTCCATTTCACCTGAGAGGCAAGGCCATGTAAAAAGAATAATGTAGAGTAGACACAAGCTGAGATCAAATTTAATTGTGGAGAGCATTAAAATCTCTTCAGTGTAACTGTCTGGAAAACAACTTTTTGAAGGAAGAGGTAGAAGAAGGGGCTGCACCTATCTCCCATCCATCAAAGAGTAAGACCACCACTACACAATTTTCTGCTTCTTACTAGGTTGGGCTGTGGCACCCTAGCAGTACCAGCTGAACTCGGTTGAGTCCCTGGTTAGGCTGGAGGAACGTGAGAGTAGAGGTCCCCTTTTTTGTTTTGTTTCTTGTTGATGTTGGCTACCCCCCAAAATTGGGGGAAGTGCCTTTGGTATATGTATGTACTAGTCTCTACAACCAACATGCAGTATTAGCAAAGTTATTTTTACCTTACCTCTATAATAATTTTTTTTACATATTGCTGTTCAATTCCTTGCATTTGGGTGTATCATCCACACAACACTTCAATGCCTGTCAGGCAAACAAATTTATCAGGTGAAAGGAATAATCAGTGAACACCTCAGAAACTCTAAAACCAAATGGATCTGGCAGCAAGCAATGCTACCAGATCGGGCTTAGCCAAATGTTCTCTTGATCACTGGATAAAAAGAATGGCAGGCTAAATTATAAGCCCAGTCTACACAAGGGTCCTCAACTCGCTCAAGCTATAGCCTCGAAGGGGATTGTTCTAGTGCAGTGTAATCTGGTAACACTGTTATGGAGAGCAGCAAGAATAAGGGTAGAATTTAAAAATATCACTAACATTCTAATTACTACACTTGAGAAGAACTGAAAGAGGAACATATGAACCAAATTTACATGAACAGAAAGATATCTACGAACCAGACTACAGTACAGTATTAAATTTAAAAGTACAGGAGTATGGACTCGACACTAAAATTCTTTTAGAGATTGTAAAACCATTTATAATCATGGAGATTGAAAGGAATGTAGAACAAGCCCTAAAAATTAGCAACCAGAAGTCATACAGTTATTTTTGTGCCTCTTGAGACATTATAAATTGAAACTGAAGAATCAAGATAGTTAGAAACCACGGAAAGCCCCAATTTTCTATCTGTACCTTTGGAGAGTCCAGGCTATTCATATGGTTTAAATAGTGTGAGCAGGAAACCAGGATAAAGCATTCTTAACCCTTTTACCCCCAGGCTAATTGGAAATTTCCAACCCTTAACCCCCAGGGGGTTATTTTTTTCCCTGCACAATTTGCAGTATATTTTATTTAAATTGCTCTAAAAGCCTTAATGTTTGTCATAGAGGTGTCAGGTTGGTCTCATTCTCTTGGAAAATGCCTGAATTGTCTCAAAAAAAATATCAAAAATATGGAAAAAATATTTTTTATAGCATTTTTTTGCAAGGACGTACCGGTACGTCCATGGGGGTAAAGGGATGGCTTTTGTGAAACGTACCAGTACGTCCTTTGGGGGTAAAAGGGTTAAGAATCAGTGACTGGTCATAAGCACAATGTACTAGGTCAACTACCTTCCTCTTGGAATAACAGTTCTGCAAATGGGATTGATATCAGTCTCCCAGTTTTACACTGGCACACATCAGAAATCTAGTGTGCCATCCCACCTGGAGAATGCTTATTGCTGTTCTTGTGTCTTTTATTCTGGGGATGAAGAAAATGCTTTCAGAGGGTGTGATAAAAGAAGCAAGGGTGCTTCAAAATGAAAAGTGGAAGGTCAAAGAAGCATGGTGGGGCTTTTTCTTTTTACTCCTACTATTTTTCCTTTATGCATTAAAGGAGCTATTTAGGACATTTTTGATTCACAGTAGTAACAGAAGAGTCTAATGCCAGAGCAGAGTCCCTGGCTGAAGCAAGAATTAAAAGTAGGTTTCATATACACTGATGAAGAATGTGATATCAGAATATCGAAGAGACCACCAAAAGTACCAAATAATGTAACAAGACAAGAGCATGATTGAGAAAGAATTCATGGAGCCAAGATGTAAAGAAAATATTTAGAAAAACTTTAGTGCACTCATCCACATAAAAAAACCCATTCAATAGATTTCTCCTGGAAGTAGAATAACCGTATATGAAAAATATTCTGGAAGAAATTTAACTTTTTTTTTTTTTAACAGTATGATGCTGTAAAGCTATTATTTCCAGAAAACTATAAACTGACAAATAAAAATGAAGACCAGTATTAGAGAGCTTCCACAAACTTAAACCAGGTTGCAACAACAGAAAAAATTACTCTGCACTAGTACTTTCCTATCTTCATCTATAGTCATTATAATCAGAGATAGTTTACTTTCAAAAGTACATCACTAACCTTGAAGAGATATTCCATGCTTGTACCGCTTGTAATTACAAGAGTGAAACCATTCTTTGTTGCTGCTGGGAGATCGGTGAGACCATCAATTGGCTTTTCAAAGGAGGGCTTAATCAGCGTTGCAATTAATATGCCAGAGTACAAAGCTGAAAAAGTCATACACTGTATGAGAATAAACCTTTCCTTTTTTTTTATCGTTTCCCTTTTAATAGGACCCTATTGATTTTTTTTTGTTAAATAGGCTATTGTTTTTTCAGGATTATTTTTCTAAATGTTAAGAATTTGCTAGCAATGTTGTAAGTAAATTATTTCTTTAAAACTTGAGGGATCAATCTTATTGAGACTATGGCTATGCAAATATTGTTGCAAAATTTCTTTGGAAAAAGTAAAATTTAAACTAATTTACTTAATGCCAAATTTGAACTTGAACTTACCTGACTTTTATACTGTACTGTATTAATCATAACAGTCAACTGTGACACCAAGATTGCTTGTTCTCTTGTGGACTGTTACTTGTCAAGTATTCCACGTCGGTATGACTACTTCACCAAAACAGCTTGGTTATATTTCATGAGGCTCAATACTACGCAGTACTCTAGAAGTTTTATTCCAGCTGTTACCAAGTTGTGGAATGATCTTCCTAATCGGGTGGTTGAATCAGTAGAACTTCAAAAGTTCAAAGTTGGAGCAAATGCTTTTTTGTTGACCAGGCGTACATGAGTCTTTTTATAGTTTATTTATGACATATTTGTTTTTGATGTTGTTAACCCTTTTACCCCCAAAGGACGTACTGGTACGTTTCACAAAAGCCATCCCTTTACCCCCATGGACGTACCGGTACGTCCTTGCAAAAAAATGCTATAAAAATTTGTTTTTCATATTTTTTGATAATTTTTTGAGAAAATGCAGGCATTTTCCAAGAGAATGAGACCAACTTGACCTCTCTATGACAAAAATTAAGGTTGTTAGAGCAATTTAAAAAAAATATACTGCAAAATGTGCTGGGAAAAAAATAACCCCCTGGGGGTTAAGGGTTGGAAATTACCAGATACCCCGAGGGTAAAAGGGTTAATCATAACAATCAACTGTGACAACAAGATTGCTTGTTCTCTTGTGGACTGTTACTTGTCAAGTATTCCACGTCGGTATAAGACTACTCCACCAAAACAGCTTGGTTATATTTCATGAGAGACTCGCTTACCTGATATGTTGAGGCAGAAGATATACCAGAAAAGTAGGAGGAATTTATGGGGCCAATAATTGGCAATGAGGAGAGTGTCTTGCTTTACTATTCCCCGGAACATGTTGAATATGGTATCATTCAAGTTGTAGCCTTTGGGCTTTTCTGGCAGATATTTCCCCATAACCCAAGTTACGACTGTAAGAAGAGTTCCGATTCCCAGGGTCGTAGCTACTATGCCCATCCAGACCTAAGGGAAGAAAAAATATGATGGCTGTTATTTCTGCATTCATCTTATGCTGAAAAGAATACCATTTTTACTTTATGTAGATTTGTGTAGATTTGTTCAGAGGACAAGAAATAATTTAGATTGTTGGTTTTAATACACTTCACATCTTTGAAAAAAATAACTGCTTATGTTGATAATAGATGAAAAAATGGATTGTATGGTTCAGATTGAGCAAACCTTTTGCCAGCATGAGCATTGAAGTGTGGTACTTGGTTAAACTACTCAAGATTGTTCCCTCTTGAGGGTGGTTGGAATGACCAAGTTATAAAGTACTGTATTCAAGCGAATATAATATTGATATATGTCAATAATGTGTTCAAATACAGTTAGTATACCACATGACTCTTGAGGTCATCTGGGATAGGCCTTATTCTTTGTGATCATTGTAAAAAAAAAAAATTATAAATCAATTCTATTAAACAAACATGTGGTAGTCATATTCATAATGAAGTTTCAAATGCCCTATTTGTTTTGGTAAAAAGTCTTTTTAGTGATCTTTTCTTGATGTTGCCGCTTCTAACTCCAGGTGTCATTTGTCAGTGGTGTAATAGATTTGTCTTCTAGTCATCAGTGAAAACCACTGTTGACAAAGATTTTCATTTACCATTTTATTGCCTTTATACTGGTAGACGAGAATGATCATGAATGGGAGGTAAATCAGTTGTTGTTTGCGGATGATACTGTACTGGTAGCAGACACAGAAGAGAAGCTTGACCGACTAGTGACAGAATTTGGAAGGGTGTGTGAGAGAAGGAAGTTGAGAGTTAATGTGGGTAAGAGTAAGGTTATGAGATGTACGAGAAGGGAAGGTGGTGCAAGGTTGAATGTCATGTTGAATGGAGAGTTACTTGAGGAGGTGGATCAGTTTAAGTACTTGGGGTCTGTTGTTGCAGCAAATGGTGGAGTGGAAGCAGATGTACGTCAGAGAGTGAATGAAGGTTGCAAAGTGTTGGGGGCAGTTAAGGGAGTAGTAAAAAATAGAGGGTTGGGCATGAATGTAAAGAGAGTTCTATATGAGAAAGTGATTGTACCAACTGTGATGTATGGATCGGAGTTGTGGGGAATGAAAGTGATGGAGAGACAGAAATTGAATGTGTTTGAGATGAAGTGTCTGAGGAGTATGACTGGTGTATCTCGAGTAGATAGGGTCAGGAACGAGGTGGTGAGGGTGAGAACGGGTGTGAGAAATGAGTTAGCGGCTAGAGTGGATATGAATGTGTTGAGGTGGTTTGGCCATGTTGAGAGAATGGAGAATGGCTGTCTGCTAAAGAAGGTGATGAATGCAAGAGTTGATGGGAGAAGTACAAGAGGAAGGCCAAGGTTTGGGTGGATGGATGGTGTGAAGAAAGCTTTGGGTGATAGGAGGATAGATGTAAGAGAGGCAAGAGAGCGTGCTAGGAATAGGAATGAATGGAGCGCGATTGTGACGCAGTTCCGGTAGGCCCTGCTGCTTCCTCCGGTGCCTTAAATGACCGCGGAGGTAGCAGCAGTAGGGGACTCAGCAGTATGAAGCTTCATCTGTGGTGGAAATGTGGGAGGTTGGGCTGTGGCACCCTAGCAGTACCAGCTGAACTCGGCTGAGTCCCTGGTTAGGCTGGAGGAACATAGAGAGTAGAGGTCCCCTTTTTTGTTTTGTTCTTGTTGATGTCGGCTACCCCCCAAAATTGGGGGAAGTGCCTTTGGTATATGGATGGATGGACTACTCCTCCAAAGATAAAAAGTGAAGAGAGTTTTTCCATTTAAAGTATCCGCCACTGCCATTTCACTGTACCTCTTGTCACAACAGCTGAGACTGTTTTTAAGGATAAGGCACAGGTTTTAATCCTTTTACCCCCAAAGGACGTACTGGTACGTTTCACAAGAGCCATCCCTTTACTCCCATGGACGTACCGGTACGTCCTTGCAAAAAAATGCTATAAAATTTTTTTTTTTCATATTTTTGATAATTTTTTGAGAAAATTCAGGCATTTTCCAAGAGAATGAGACCAACCTGACCTCTCTATGACAAAAATAAAGGCTGTTAGAGCAATTTGAAAAATATATACTGCAAAATGTGCTGGGGAAAAAATAACCCCCTGGGGGTTAAGGGTTGGAAATTTCCAAATAGCCTGGGGGTAAAAGGGTTAATGTCCTGGGGTCTGCTTAGCCTGCACATCAGAGAGCGGAAAGAAGTATCATCATTACTTCTCTCATATGGGTAAACTTGAGGACTTTGCATTCTTCAAAGGTTCTGTGTAGAGTAAACAGAATGTAAAATTACCAGTAATGTGAAGGGAGAAAAAGCTGCGAAAGTCCTGTTCTTTTCCATTGGGGCTCGGGAGAGCAAGGTTAGAGTTTCAATGTAATGCGGATAGGTGAAGTCAATTACAGTTTCACGAACGCCTGCAAAGATATCGAAGGCTATAATAGTCACTTTTTTCATTTGAATTTACATATTTACAAATCTGTAAGGAAAAAACTGAATTGTAAATTGCCATGAGATTAGGAACCTGCAAAACCAGTTTTTTTTTTTTTTTTTTTTTTTTTTTTTAAATACTGAAATGAAATCTTACTGTAGTCCCTAAGCTTCTAAAACTGTGTGTAAACTTGCTGGCATTCTGAGAAATGGCAAAATCCAACATAGAACAGGTGTTTTGTCATCACCAATCAGTTTCAATCAGAAACACCTGGAATTTACACTTCCCATTCAGTTACAGTTTTTATTCATTTAGAAAATGGCATCACTTCTATGAAAACAGCACAAAAAGACATGATTAGTGTTGCCAAGAGGTAAAGAAATCTATAAAGTCTGGAGCCAATAAATTTTATACTTAATATCATTCAATAACCTCAAAGTTAAGCTATAACATGTGCTAAAGTCTTTAATAAAAATTTTAAATAACTGAATTAACTTGATAGACTACTACAAGAAGGAAGCACCAATATTCCTATCCTTATAAAAGTAGGAACAGGTCCTAAAGTGACCTAGCTACAGGAACAAGGTATACTGTGATTGCTATGTATAGTGTACAGTAATTTTATTATAACTGTTTAGAATATTGATTTGCAATGCACCAAAAGTATCTCTGGGCCCATACCTGTAATGGTAATTTCGCTTACGGCAAAATGAGCGAGTCTCTTATACACATCGCCAATCATTCCAACAACAGAACCATTCTCTGCTGGGCCACCCCATTTCCTGTCAGCTGGTGTGGTTACACGATACCTGGGATTTGAAAAAAATTCACATATTAACCCTTTTACTCCCAGGCTATTTGGAAATTTCCAGCCCTTAACCCCCAAGGGGTTATTTTTTTCCCAGCACATTTTGCAGTGTATTTTTTTTTAAATTACTCTAACAGCCTTAATTTTTGTCGTAGAGAGGTCAGGTTGGTCTCATTCTCTTGGAAAATGCCAGAATTTTTTCAAATAATTATCAAAAATATGAAAAAAAAAATAATTTTTATAGCATTTTTTTGCAAGGACGTACCGGTACGTCCATGGGGGTAAAGGGATGGCTTTTGTGAAACGTACCAGTACGTCCTTTGGGGGTAAAAGGGTTAATGCGTTTATCAGTCATCATATAAAGCATAATTCTAAGGGTTCTAATGTTTGAAAGAGATTAAAACAAAAAGCAATATGAGCACTTCAGTAGGGATATAGATAAGATGAAAATAGATTCATGCATACCTGGCCAGTTTAGGACTAGGTAGTGAATTAGTGGAATAATCCACATAAACCAAACAGACCTTAGTCTGTTATTTATCCTTTATCAAAATAATCAATGAGTGCAAAGTACTTTTATAGCAAAAAAGGGCAATAATGTAAAATACGTAGAGGGGGAAATATGTAGTGTTATCATTTACCAAATAAACAATGAGAGTGCAAATACAGTACAGTACAGTATAGCAAAAATGAACAATATTGTACATGTACAATACGTAGAGGGGGAAAATAAGTGCAACTTCTGTAGAGTTTGAGTGTGTGGCACTGCAGCAGGAAACTAATGTTTTCTCACTGCTACAGTACTTATATAATCTTCATTATAATACTGTTTACAAACATAAGGATGTACGATGAATAAAATATGCAAATTAATTATTAAATATATACGCAAACATCAAAACACAGAGTATGAATATTAAAATGAACACCTTTAAAATCTATGTATTTCAAAGCTTATTTGAATTACAAATAAGGAAAATCGTTAAAAGCTTATCTTACAAAATTAAACTTGTTGATAGAATGAAATTTTTCATATTTTTCTCCAAATAAGGTTTGTAGGAAATCCATCAGGAAACCCTATACTAGTAAGTTTTTTTTTTGTTTCGTCCATCATGAACATTAAAAGAATTTAAATAACAATTCAAAATGTCACAAATTACTGAAATCATTGAAGTGAAAAAGCCTAAAATCCTAGTATTTTTTTTTATCGCAACTTGGGTAAATATGTCAAATAATATATACAAGTATAATATTGCATTAATTTTAGCTAGACAAGATCCTTATTGAGTGATTCAGCAACCACAGGACTACAATCAGGGGGGATGGAATTGATGCAGAGTTCTAAGATTACTTAACTTTCCTGTAATCCTAAGATTACTTAACTTTCCTGTAATCAAAATAAATGTCCACGAATAACTATTCTTTTCTTTGCAACCTATTAGGAAAGCAATTAAAGAAAATACATAATATGAATGATCCACTAATCCAACTGGCAACTGTTCAATTTCTGAGTAGGCCTATATTTTAAAAGGACCCTAGTGTCGACTGCCAAACTCACGTGAAATTCAGTGCTTCGCCAAGGGACTTCATCATGGCATATTCAAACCCTGCAACAGCCACAAGTTCACCTTTGTCTCTCTCTTGCAACACAATGTAAGGATTGTTATCAATCGCCGTTATCGTCAATTCACGCCCGTGGAAATCAGAGTAAAATTTGTCGAGATCCGTGAAAACTTCTGATGTCAGATAAGAATCGTAACCGTTGGTAGTTTTCTTCCACGTTCCAATCTCTCTCAGCCTGGAATATTACAGGGAGATTTAGATTATGGTGTATAGGAGTACGCTATTTAAGTGCAGCGTTCTGTTTTGGCATTACTGTATAAGGGGGTTACTCTTCTTACTAATGTGAGTGTCGAGAAAGAACAATGTGTTCCAAAAACGAAGGCTGCCAGATTTTGAAAAAAAAAAAAAAAAATAACCTGCCATTAATGTATCTATTGCTAAACTAGAAATTTATATATATATATTATATATATATATATATAATGTGTATATATGTAATAAATATATATAAAATGTATATATAATATATATATATAAAATGTATATATATATATATATATATATATATATATATATAAAATGTATATATATATATATATATATATATATATATATATATATATATGTATATATATATAAATGTATATATATTTATATAATTATATATATATATATATATATATATATATATATATATATATATATATATATATACATACACATACTATTCACTATATATATGCATTATATATGTTTGTATGCCTGTATGTATGTATATGTATACAATGAATAAAGTATGCATACATATACACCATGTATATAATATACATACACAACAACAAATGCAACAGTTTCTAGTCCACTGCAGGATAAAAGCCTCAGACATGTCCTTATTCATGTCTGGAGTTTAGGGAATTTTTATCACCACACTGACTAGTACAGGTTTTCTGATACACAAACCCTTTCATCCATTAATGTATTCCCATTCATAAAGAGATTTATAAGGGTTGGGTGGTCATGGGTATATGCATGTGTAAAACACTTTTATATATCCATCTCACACAAAATTACTTAGATTAAAATGTAATCTATACAGTAGGTGTGTTCACTCTCTCACACACACACACTGAAAACACTTCTACACAATATGTGTATTAAATCTAAAAGTACTGTGAAGATCTTACCAAACTGTCCCATCAAAATTTATCAGAGTTGAAGAGAGTCTGAATAAATTTTGATCGATCAACTCAATTACAACGACCTGAAAATTAAAACAATTCACTTTTAAAACATTCCTTTTCTGAAACAAAATTAATTTTTCATCAATTACACATTTTGTCTCTAAAATAACTTTAAATTTGAATGCTAAATATATAATTTAATGAATGTGATTTAATAATTCAAACTCACAGTAACTTGTTACTAAATTTTTTTTCAATTAATACTTTCAAGAATAATGCTTATTAGATTATGAACATATTAGAGTTCCCTTGCTTGAGGGTGCACTCAAGCACACTATTCCATCTGTTTCCTTATTTCCTTTCCCCACTGGGCTATTTTCCTTGTTGGAGCCTTTGGGATTATAGTATCCCTCTTTTCCACCTAGATTTGTAGCTTAGCAAGTAATAATAATAATAATAATAATAATAATTTTCACCATTACTTCAAACCACTTTAAAATTCACTACCAATTTTACGAATATTCAGTTTCCTTATTTGCTTTCCTCACTGGGCTATTTTCCCAGTTGGATCCCTTTGGATTATCGCATCCAGCTTTTACAACTAGGTTTGTAGCTTAGCAATTAATAATAATAATAATAATAAAAATAATAATAATAATACGTTTTCGACATTTCCCCAAACACTTTTAAGATTATAGGAATATTACCTGTGATCCTTCTCTCAGGACAGTTCCCAGGACTCTTGCCACTTCCTTCGATAAGGTCACAATTAGCCACCAGATAGAGCGACTTTCCAGACTCCGCAAGGCCACCTTCGGTGGAGAGAATTTCATAATTAACAATGCTGTTTGAGTTTATAGATAGAGAAACAATTAGTGGGATAATAGAAACAAAATAGTTTTAATTTAGTGTCGGTACAGAGACAAAATAGTTTATGCACTATTCAATGAAAAATAGTATTTAAAAAAAAATCAGATATAATTGCCTACAGTTAATTTTAAAGAGGAGCCCAAAATTGAAAAGCAAAGCTACTGGCAAAACCTAAGAATGAAATTATAAAAACAAAGGCTTTAATTTTACATTTCAAGCACCTGAAAAACCTAAGAATAAAATAATAAAAAAGGCTTTTTTTAATTTTATATTTCAAGCACTTGAAAAACCTAAGAATAAAATAAAAGCAAAGGCTTTTTTAATTTTATATTTCAAGCACTTGAAAAACCTAAGAATAAAATAAAAAAAAAAATGCTTTAATTTACCTATGAAAACAGAAATAGGATGAAACCTCCATATAATGTAGCCTAAAATATGTTCTATGATTTGAGATATCACATACCAGCTGAAAAATCTCCATGATATTATACAGAGAGCAAAAGACAAGAATGTGTCTTCTGTCGGTGGAAATGGCCGTCACAGGTGAGGAGATGATGTTGAAGAGATCATTTCCAGAGATGAATTTCACCACGATTATCTCGTAATTTTCCTCGGCAAGTAATTTCAGCCGGCCATCCATATCTGGACATTGCAATAAATAAGATAAAGTCAAAAGTGAAATATACGAACAGTTTTTATTTTAATTTTTTTATATAAATAAATAAAGATACAATGAGTAGCTGTTTTACTGATTTAGAAAAGCATTATTTAAATAAAATATCTATTCTACAGATTTCGTTTGTAGTTTTAACCTTTGGTATGTCTGATCATTTTTTGGTGGAAGGAAAATTGGTTGTAGCAAAAGAGTGGGGGAATAGAGTAGGTGGATGTAAAAGGGAGCTAGTGAGGGTTGAAGAGCTAATAAAACCTGGGGTAAAAAGTAAATATCAGGAAAGGTTGAAAATGGCATATGACGAGGTGAGAGTAAGAGAAACTGGTAATTTAGAGGAGGAGTGGAAGTTAGCAAAAGAAAATTTTGTTGGGATTGCAAGTGATGTATGTGGCAAGAAGGTTGTTGGAGGCAGCATGAGGAAGGGCAGTGAATGGTGGAATGAAGGAGTGAAGGTAAAAGTGGAAGAGAAAAAGAGGGCTTTTGAAGAATGGCTGCAGAGTAATAGTATAGAGAAGTATGAAAAATATAGAGAGAAAAAGGTGGAAGTAAAGCGCAAGGTACGTGAGGCAAAGAGGGCAGCTGATCTTAGGTGGGGTCAGGGACTGGGTCAGTCATATGAAGAGAATAAGAAGAAGTTTTGGAAAGAAGTGAAGAGAGTAAGAAAGGCCGGCACAAGAATTGAAGAGACAGTGAAAGATGGAAATGGAAGGTTGTTAAAAGGAGAGGAGGCAAGGAAAAGGTGGGCGGAATATTTTGAAAGTTTGCTGAATGTTGAGGATGATAGGGAGGCAGAGATAATTGCTGTTCCAGGTGTTGAGGTGCCAGTGATGGGAGATGAGAATGAGAGAGAGATTACAATAGAGGAAGTGAGGAGAGCACTAGATGAAACGAGAGTAGGAAAAGCATCTGGTATGGATGGTGTGAAAGCTGAGATGTTGAAGGAAGGGGGTGTGACTGTAATTGAATGGTTGGTGAGATTGTTTAATGTGTGTTTTGTGTTGTCAATGGTACCAGTAGATTGGGTCTGTGCATGTATTGTACCACTATATAAGGGTAAGGGAGATGTGCATGAGTGTTGTAATTCAAGAGGTATTAGTTTGTTGAGTGTAGTTGGAAAAGTGTATGGTAGAGTACTGATTAATAGGATTAAGGATAAAACAGAGAATGCAATCTGGGAAGTACAGGGGGGTTTTAGAAGAGGTAGGGGTTGTATGAATCAGATTTTTACAGTTAGGCAGATATGCGAGAAATATTTAGCAAAAGGTAAGGAGGTGTATGTTGCGTTTATGGATCTGGAGAAAGCATATGATAGAGTTGATAGGGAAGCAATGTGGAATGTGATGAGGTTATATGGAGTTGGTGGAAGGTTGTTGCAAGCAGTGAAAAGTTTCTACAAAGGTAGTAAAGCATGTGTTAGAATAGGAAATGAAGTGAGCGATTGGTTTCCGGTGAGAGTGGGGCTGAGACAGGGATGTGTGATGTCGCCGTGGTTGTTTAACTTGTATGTTGATGGAGTGGTGAGAGAGGTGAATGCTCGAGTGCTTGGACGAGGATTAAAACTGGTAGACGAGAATGATCATGAATGGGAGGTAAATCAGTTGTTGTTTGCGGATGATACTGTACTGGTAGCAGACACAGAAGAGAAGCTTGACCGACTAGTGACAGAATTTGGAAGGGTGTGTGAGAGAAGGAAGTTGAGAGTTAATGTGGGTAAGAGTAAGGTTATGAGATGTACGAGAAGGGAAGGTGGTGCAAGGTTGAATGTCATGTTGAATGGAGAGTTACTCGAGGAGGTGGATCAGTTTAAGTACTTGGGGTCTGTTGTTGCAGCAAATGGTGGAGTGGAAGCAGATGTACGTCAGAGAGTGAATGAAGGTTGCAAAGTGTTGGGGGCAGTTAAGGGAGTAGTAAAAAATAGAGGGTTGGGCATGAATGTAAAGAGAGTTCTATATGAGAAAGTGATTGTACCAACTGTGATGTATGGATCGGAGTTGTGGGGAATGAAAGTGATGGAGAGACAGAAATTGAATGTGTTGGAGATGAAGTGTCTGAGGAGTATGACTGGTGTATCTCGAGTAGATAGGGTCAGGAACGAGGTGGTGAGGGTGAGAACGGGTGTGAGAAATGAGTTAGCGGCTAGAGTGGATATGAATGTGTTGAGGTGGTTTGGCCATGTTGAGAGAATGGAGAATGGCTGTCTGCTAAAGAAGGTGATGAATGCAAGAGTTGATGGGAGAAGTACAAGAGGAAGGCCAAGGTTTGGGTGGATGGATGGTGTGAAGAAAGCTCTGGGTGATAGGAGGATAGATGTAAGAGAGGCAAGAGAGCGTGCTAGAAATAGGAATGAATGGCGAGCGATTGTGACGCAGTTCCGGTAGGCCCTGCTGCTTCCTCCGGTGCCTTAGATGACCGCGGAGGTAGCAGCAGTAGGGGACTCAGCAGTATGAAGCTTCATCTGTGGTGGAAATGTGGGAGGTTGGGCTGTGGCACCCTAGCAGTACCAGCTGAACTCGGCTGAGTCCCTGGTTAGGCTGGAGGAACATAGAGAGTAGAGGTCCCCTTTTTTGTTTTGTTCTTGTTGATGTCGGCTACCCCCCAAAATTGGGGGAAGTGCCTTTGGTATATGGATGGATGGTATATTTTTAGGCAATGTATAAATATCCCGAAAAACCTAAAATGAAAGATTAAAACGAGGAAAACTTATATAAACTTGATTTCCTCAACATTTAAATTAATACATGCGGTTTCTTACATACCCAAATAAGTGCTGTCGTAGACGATATACAGTTGATTTGTAGGAGACATTCCGGAGAGAAAGAGCAACATTTCGTGTGTTGTAGTTGGTGACATAAGTTCGTTACTGAAAATTAATATAAATTAACAAACAGATCAATAAATACAGATAAATTTGTTTACATATAGTATCACTAAAGATATCTGATGTATATACGATAACAACTAGGCAAGACTAGAAAATTAGAACTTAGACTTACCCCTTGGTCACGGGATGAAAAAGATCCGATCTTGGCATTTTCGCAGGTGAAGTTTCCGCCAATTGTCCCCGTTCGCCAAAACTAGTTTTTATTATCCAACCTAAAATGCAAAAATAAGAAATCTAAAAGTTTTAATAAATGGCTTACGATTTAAGGAAATAAGCAAAAGGGATTTTTTATCAATATTTACGATTTTTTTACATCATAAAAGGGGATTTTTATCAATATTCACGATTTTTTAAATTACAAGTACTGAAATAATCATCGAATATTGTCTTCTAAACCTCTGGTATTAAGATCTGAAAGAGTAATGTGAGAATTTATAATTTCCTATCACGTACTCTCAAAATTAATATACTATTATACTGTTACTTTAATTGTAAAAGAGAATTTTATGCTAAACTCTATTTATCAATTTTCAAATGTTCCTCTTCTTGATTTTCAAACATAGATTTCAAATCCCTCATAGCACTTTTTCAGTAGTAGTAGTAGTAGTAGTAGTAGTAGTAGTAGTAGTAGTAGTAGTAGTAGTAGTAGTAGTAGTAGTAGTAGTAGTAGTAGTAGTAGTTCTTAGAATACAGCGCCTGACTACCGAGGTCCTTTAGGGCTAATTTTTAGGATTTCTAGAGTTGGGCATAGGATTCCATGCTCTCATAAAGTCAGCTGAATCTACAACGGTATTTATTTTTATTTTAATGTTACTGTAGACGAGCGTTTCTTTGACCTATCGTTATAGCAATTTCCAAAACAAACAAACAACAACAACAACAACAATAATAATAATAATAGTAACAGTAATAGTAGTAGTAATAGTAGTAATAATAATAATAATAATAATAATAATAATAATAATAATAATAAATAATAATAAATAATAATAATAAATAATAGAAATAATAATAATAAATAATAGTAATAATAATAATAATAAAGTAATAATAATAATAATAATAATAATAAATATTAGTAATAATAATAATAATAATAATAAATAATAGTAATAATAATAATAATAATAATAATAATAATAATAGGCACTTACGAAATAATAAGACGATCAGCAGAAATTTCCAATTCATCCTTGGGTTCCTCTGAAAGACAATATTCAAAACATCAATTCAGTGTAAGATAGCTAAAGTGAGACCTGTGAATATCACAATTTTTCACAAATATTGTAACCATTGTAAATATATATAATTAATTATGCGTAACTGAAATAATGCAAAAAAAGAATATATCAAAATATTCATATCTTTTATATTTTTCTTTTGATTATGCCTTATTACTAGAGCAGAGAGAGAGAGAGATTTGGGATGTTTAAAACACGTTTTAGACCATCCGTGGAGACTCCATTTGTTCTTTGATAGAGCAAATTATATATATATATATATATATACACACACACACACACACACACACACACATATATATATATATATATATATATATATATATATATATATATATATATATATATATATATATATTTATATATATACTGTATATAAATGTGTTTCATTTTCTTAAGAAGGTAGGCCTACAGGAAATAATACCTATATTATAAAAAAAATAATGCCAAATGTCGTTAAGTTACAATTACCTCAACGACAAAATTAAAGGAGAACTTTATAAATGATGACTGGATATATTAGCTCAGTCGTGATTGCTTATATAGACTAATATATTGATCGAATTCAGGGCACTGAAGACACCAGAAGTCCAAACTGACAACAATAGGTAGCCAAAACTGATAATAGCAAGGAGTTGTCCTCTCTGATTTCAAGGTAGAATGGGATAGGAGTAAAGTTTGAGAAATTCATTATTAATTTATGTATGGTACAGGTAAAATAAGCTTAATTGCAATAATAAGTAAGCTTAGAAGCTTTGTAACTATCTATAAGGCGATAGTGCCCCCGCAAACTTATTTTGCGGAGTGAGCAATTAGGAACCAGTGATTACCTCTACGCATGAACAGAACACAAAGATCTCAAGTTTCGGTTACTCAAGATATTAGGCAATTTCTTCATTTTAAACTTTTAAACTTAAATAAAATTGGTATAAGATTCCTTTTCATTTATTTGAGTTAAATAAACCAATGAAGGAAATAATGAGAAATGGCAGCTTTAACTTTAACAGAATTATCAGAATGGTCCTACCCATTATGAAAGAATATTAGTTATAAAAACAATAAAAAAAAAATAGAATTGGTATAAGATTCCTTTTCATTTATTTGAGTTAATTAAACCAATGAAAGAAATAATGAGAGAGGACAAATTGAACTTTAACAGAATTATCAGAATGGTCCTACTCATTATAAAAGAATATTAGTTATAAAAACAATACGAAAAAAAAGACTACGTCATATTATCATAACTCATAATAGCCAATTCTATATATTTTCAACGATTATGATACAGTAATATTTACAAGGATCGAATAACTGAGACGTTATTCTTCAATTAACTCTTTCATCTGCTCTTGTCCATTAGCTACCATGAGGTTGAAAGCAAAGATAGAATTAAATATTGAATGAATGATGGAAAACCCATTTAAATAGAGAAGGAAATGTGCTTATAATGAGCCCTGGTTCTTACCTAAATCAAGACTTAGCAATGTGATGCAGCGTGTTGTTGGGATGAGCTGACCAACGCCAATTGAGAGGGTTCGATGTTCGAACTGAGTCTAGACCATGCAGGAAGCCATCTTGCCCCTCCCACCTTCTCGTCTGCGCATGAGTCAAGTCCTCCATAATCCTATTAATTATTTAAATAATGAAAACTGTGAAAACATGACTCATTAATTCGAGCATTTTGCGAAAGTAAAATATACTTCATGAAACCCTTTGTCCTGTTTGTATCGTTATATACTAAACAACAGGCAAAGATGGTCAATTTAAAATAAGTAAAATATGAAGAGAATGATACATTTAATTAAATTTCAGTTCCTTCTAGATCACTAGTGGCAAAATGAATGCTGGCTAGCGACTTAACAGCTGCAATCCTTACTATTTTGCTAATGGATAAAAAGATAAACACGTATTTGGCAACTGTGATGAATAAAAAAAGAAGAAACTACTTTTAATTCAGTTGTAAGGTTTCAATATACGAAAATAATGTCGTCCTCTCGAACACCAACTATGCAATATATCCAAGAGTTTGATAACTACTTTACCAAAATTTATTCCCCATTTCCTTCCCTCACTGGGCTATTTTCCCTGTTGGAGCCCTTCGGCTTATAGCATCCTGTTTTTCCAACTATGGTTATAGCCTAGCTTGTAATAACAACAACCAAAACAATAAAAATGATAACAAGAAGAAGAAGAAGAAGAAGAAAAAGAACAACAACAACAACAACAACAACAACAATAATAATAATAATATGCCTCGCCTTTAAACATGACTTCTACAAAATACTGTAAAATGTACAAATAATTTCAGTGACTAACTTGTGTAAAGTCTATGCAGCACAATTTCTGCGTGCATCTAATATAGTTTATTATTTCACACCCAGAAAAGTACAGTTTTATGTGTTTAACATCGGGCAAGTCGCTCCTCGCTTCAAAATTCTACGAAAGAGCAAATTTTTCTTTTTACATTTTCCAGTTACCTTCTCACGTTTTGACATGACCCGTGACTTGACCTTGTTTCCGAAAAATCACAGGATTAATATGGCAAAACCAGAGAGAAAACTTTAAAATCTTCCAATATTTGTACATACGAGAAACCAAGGCTTTGAGACCACGTAGATCCAAAGGCGGAATTTATCATGATTAAAGCAAGGAACTCCTTGGAAATGGTGAATTCGTGAAAGACAGTTCTAAGACTACTGGAAAACTCCAACACCGCCGTCAGTCTTCTCAGAATAATCGAGTTTTCCGACATCCATACTTGACGAGCAGAAGTCAAGGCGGTTAGTCAAAGATGCGAGAGATTTTTGCGTAATTCGTAGAAGTTCTCTGGTTTGTTGACATCTTCCGGACGAAGATGGATGTGTCAAATGTCACGCTGTCCAAAGTTTTAAACTATTTTATTTCCTTTTTTTACTGGGAATTTTAAGTACGATGCGTGGATGCATCTCCGTATTGATTACCAATTCTACGTACAAGAAATAAGAGTAAATAAGTTCGAACAAAGACTTACTGGAGAGGAATCAGAGGGGTAATTAGCCCAAAACATTCTTAAGACGACATTGATGCTTTGAATAATTAACTAAAGAGGTAATTCCTAACAAAGGTGTTCCTTTATAAGGAAATTGGAGCCCCTGGGCTTATAGCATCTTGCCTTTCCAATTAGGGTTGTAGCTTAGTCTTATGATAATAATAATATCATTATTATTATTAATTGCTAAGCTACAACCCTAGTTGAAAAAGCAGGATGCTATAAGCCCAGGGGCTCCATCAGGGAAAATAGCCCAGCGAGGAAAGGAAATAACTAAAACATTTTAAGAGCAGTAACAACTTTAAAGTAAATCTTTCATATATATCCTATTACAATTAAAACCATAATAATAAATCATTAACCATACAATGTTTAC
The DNA here is from genome assembly GCF_036898095.1 of Palaemon carinicauda. Taxonomy (NCBI): domain Eukaryota; kingdom Metazoa; phylum Arthropoda; class Malacostraca; order Decapoda; family Palaemonidae; genus Palaemon; species Palaemon carinicauda. The sequence continues at coordinate 120,519,852 of NC_090745.1, read as the reverse complement.
TAACGAATCAATTGAAATTCTTTTAAAAATTTTGAAATTTTATTTTTCAAGACACTGAATTCAGTCTTGGTTCTTAATATTGTAAAGTAGAGAAAAAAAAAAGTTGACCTATACTGTGAAAAGACAAAACTAACATGAGCAATTGGAAACCATGTTTCCATATTGAAAAATTAACCATAGGCCGCCTACCAGCGATACTAGTATTAACATATGTATAATAGAAATATATATCAAAATTTAATCAGGATACTAATGTCTAAAAATGTGGGCAACAAATATCATATTTCTTGGAATATTTATCATTAAAGTAAAGGGATAAATATAGTTTATATATCTTTAATCAATGCCATTTATACAAAATTCTAGCTTGTAAAATATCGTGCTTAGATTTTTTTTATTTAAAAAAAATATACCTACATGTGTAAATTTATATAGATTATACATATACACAGTTATAAATATATATAACTATATATATATATAACATATATATATATATATATATATATATATATATATATATATATATATATATATGTATATATATAACATATATATATATATATATATATATATATATATATGTATATATATAACATATATATATATATATATATATATATATATATATATATATATATATATATATATGTATATATATAACATATATATATATATATATATGTATATATATAACATATATATATATATATATGTATATATATAACATATATATATATATATATATATATATATATATATATGTATATATATAACATATATATATATATATATATATATATATGTATATATATAACATATATATATATATATATATATATATGTATATATATAACATATATATATATATATATATATGTATATATATAACATATATATATATATATATATATATATATATAAAACTAATATATAACTATATATATAAATATAACTAATATATATATATATATATATATATATATATATATAAAACTAATATATAACTATATATATAAATATAACTAATATATATATATATATATATATATATATATATATATATATATATATATATATATATATACATACACATATGCATGCATATATTTATACATACATACATAAAGATATTCATATTAGTGTATTTATGCATATATATATATATATATATATATATATATATATATATATATATGTATGTATATATATGCATACTGTGTGTATATATATATATATATATATATATATATATATATATATATATATATATATATACATACATATATATGTATGTATATTCCTTTATAAATGTGTATGTGTATATTATATGAATTATACATGTGTATATGTATAATTATGTATACACATACACATTTATATATGATCATACATACATTATATATATATATATATATATATATATATATATATATATATATATATATATATATATATACACATACATTATATATATGTATATATATATATATATATATATATATATATATATATATATATATATATATATACATACATACATGGGAGTATATATTTGCTATATACACATACATGTGTGTATATATATATATATATATATATATATATATATATATATATATATATATATATATATATTTATATATATATATATATATATATATATATATAGTAAGTATGCATATATATATCATTACTATTAATTGCTAAGCTACAACCCTAGTTGGAAAAGCAGGATGCTAATAGCCCAGGAGTCCCAACAGGGAAAATAGCCCAGTGAGGAAAGGAAACAATGAAAAATAAAATATTTTAATTAGTGGCATTAAAATAGATATTTCCTATGTAAACTATAAAAACTTCAACAAAATACGAGGAAGAGAAATTAGACAGAATAGGGTGCCTGAGTGTACCTTCAAGGAAGAGAACTCTAACCCAAGACAGTGGAAGACCTTGGTACAGAGGCTATGGCACTACCCAAGACTAGAGATAAATGGTTTGATTTTGGAGTGTCCTTCTCCCAGAAGAGCTGCTTACCATAGCTAAAGAGTCTCTTCTACCCTTATCAAGAGAAAAGTAGCCCCTGAACAATTACAGTGCAGTAGTTAATCCCTTGGGTGAAGAATTTTTTTTTAGTAATCTCAGTGTTGCCAGGTGTATGAGGACAGAGGAGAATCTGTAAAGGATATATCGGCCAGACTATTCGGTGTATGTGTTAGCAAAATTAAAATGAACCGTAACCAGAGTGTGATCCAATGTAGTACCGTCTGGCCAGTCAGAGGACCCCATGACTCTCTAGCGGTAGTCTCTCAACGGGTGGCTGGTGTAGTAAAATCAATAGGCTGTATTGTTTAATAACACCTCAACTTTAGTACAGTTTGGGAAGAGGGGGGGGGGGGGGATCTTTGCCCTACACTCAAAAAGGAACTAAGCTGGAAAAGCGTAGATTGGAATATGTGGCCATTTAAGAACTTTAACAATTACATCATCTCTTACGCCCATTGACGCAAAGGGCTTCGTTTAGATTTCGTCAGTTTACTCTATCTTGAGCTTTTGAGCTTTTAAATCAATACTTCAACATAAATTCTTTTAAATTATGAAAGGCAAAATGAAATTTAAATTTTTCAAAATGGTTAATACAGTTTCAAGATTCTATTTTATTCAAATAATGTTTATAGTAGTTTTCCCAAAACCTTAGACCAACGAAATTAGTATAGGATACATGAACAGCCAAGCATTCAAAATAAGCAATTACCGCTAACCTTAAAGAAACAAGATAATTATGTATACTGTAAATTTTAAGCAACTACAAGCCATAGAAACAAGGGAAGGTTCTTCAGTGGTCGTCAAAGTTACCCCTGACAATACGAGTAAGTCATGAGACCGCCTCAGCAGAAAATATCTGCCACGAAAAGTTTCTGTATCGTAAACGTCTTATCAAATTATTTCGGACGAATACTGAACTCGAAAAGTTAATAGCATCAATCAATAACTTGGCATACGAGTTATTCTCCATTATTATATTATCATTATTATTATTATTATTATTATTATTATTGTTATTATTATTATTATTATTATATCATTAATTGCTAAGCTACAACCCTAGTTGGAAAAGCAGAATGCTATAAGCCCAGGGGCTCCAACAGGGAAAATAGCCCAGTAAGGAGAGGAAACAAGGAAAAAATAAAGTTTTTAAGAATATTAAAATAAATATCTCCTATGTAAACTATAAAAACTTAATAGACTCCCGTTTCCAGTTCACAGTTCTGTAACACTCCGAACAGTGAAAATTTCAATCACGTCATAAAATCAAAATCGACGCATCTAACCTCATACCAATTTCTGAAAAATCTTGTTAAAAATGTAATTAATATAAGCGACTCAGTAAAGTTTGAAACTGTCTGATACTCGACAAATCTCTACACATTACAACGAAGAAACAAATCGCTTAATTCTTGTAAGAAAATCTCAAAATAAATTAGTCTAAGTCACCGAAATGATAGAATCGTTAGTTGAAAATATATAAAGATAAAAAGAGTTCGAACATTTAGGCATTGCATCATATTGACCAATGGGTTTCTAGACTCGAGCAACCACACTTTATAGTAGAGAGATGACTTAGAAACATACTAAACAGTACAAGCTCTTTACAAAGCCATGTCCTCGAACTGACGGTAACTCTAAGCCCGAAGGATATCAGAGGCGGCCTCGCCCAAGGCAAAACTCAGTTTGAAGACTCGGCACTTCATGATTACCAATAAATAAACTTCAAACTATAAGAGTACATGATGTGCAGGTAAAAGCGAGAATTGAATACAAGCTACTCTTACTAACGTTTAAGATACTGAACCAAAATGAACCAAAATATCTAAAAGAATGCCTGAATAAACATGAACTAGAAATAAATGTTAACATAATACACACGAGTGACAAACATAGGCTATCTGAACCAAGAACAAATAGTAAATTTGGTGAAAGGGCTTTTAGCTACTGTGCGCTTAGACAATATAATAAACTGTCAACTGAAATGAAGGACCTAAAGGGAGCAATTGAATTTAAGAAGAAACTAAAGACATTACTTTTCACAAGATCATATGATTTGGAAGATGCTACAATCAAAGAATTGTATAAGTTATAATGAAAATGTTTCGTTAGATGATTGATATGGTCCCGCCCGAGAAGTAGTTCACTCGACTTCAGTGGAGGGTTGGATTTAAACCCAAAATAAAAAGTAAAGTAAAGGTACATAGTAATAAGACGTACTCTTGACGTAAATACAACTTGGTCAGCAGGTGTTAAACTTACGTTTTCTATGCAGGAAATCCACTTGAAACAAAATTATATTCATCACTATCTGGAAATCTTGCATGATGAAATAATTCGGTGCACTTTACATTCCATAGACCTGATATATGACAGCACTACTAGTACGAATGCATAAGAGAGACTGCCTAGCATTTCTTCTACAGGTGGGAAGTCATTTTCATTTTGGTAATATAATAACCTAACAAGCAATTAGAGCGCCAACGAACTTTTTCCCATCAATAGTGTTTGTATTTTACTAAAGTATTTTTTTTTAATTGAGATGGATTTAAGGTGCGTTTTTAGATCGTTTTAATTCTATATCTCTATAATCATTATTATAATTACTTCCATAATGATCTGCAATCTTAAAAGTAAAATGTCTATTTTATTACCATGGGCGTCTCCTTTCGCTCCTATTCCTTAAGAAATATACGATTGTTATAGTTTCATTTACCTCTTTAATGTATGATCTAAAGAATAATATAAGTAATTATGTTATATAAGAGGTAATTTTTACTATTTCATACATAAAAAAAATCGGTTCATAACGGTCACTAATATCACGTGTCGTAGTTTTCGGGCTATATTAGGTCCCAAACTCAAACAATTTTACTTCGGAATTTTATGTCGGACCTTTTATCAATGATTTTTTTTTATCTAGATCTATTGAAATTTTCTGCTAAATTATCAGTATTAGGCCTCCAATAATAAACAAGTATTGTCAACAGGATTTATCAAAGGTAGTGGTTATATAAATATTTTCCCAAACCCGCTAAAGAATATATATTCTACGAGTTATCGACCAAGACCTTGGATTTCTTGATTGTGTCAACTAAATGGAAAATTTAGTAAATTGCAAACAATGTGGTTATTTGAGGAAAAGAAATAATTTGCAAAAAGTAAGGAAGAAGAAACAGTACCAAAGTGATATTTTTTAGGTTAGAGGGGGCTAGTGATAGTCCCTGCTGGCTTATGGTCGCCCAAGGAGAATGATGCAGATCGTCTCAGTGGAGACCTAAAACCCGCAACTTTAACTTTTTAACTTTTAAAACTAAATATTGTAAGTAGACACAATGGGGGGAATGTAAACTGTAATTTTTGTGAAAAGGAAGAGGAAGATTTGATACATTTTGGATTGATTCTTTTTATAAATTTTTATCCATACTTTCTAACAATGATAAACAGTTTGTTCTGACATAGCACTTCCTTGGTAGTTTTCATAAGATTTTATTATTTAAAGATCGAATAAAAATTCCACTATCAAGGTTACAATGAGATGGAAATGCCTTGATGCTACAGTGGAACACAAATAAACTTCCCAACTGTGTATGTGGTCAAGATTGTTGTTATACATCAGGAAAGTAAACTGACAACTGTTAAACGATAAAGACAATTACTGCTGTCAGCAGCCCAATCAGAAGAATGTAAAATGCAGCCTGGAAATTAAATAAAATTCAACAGTAGGTTTCTTATACTGTTGTTGACAATTTGAGGAAAATATCTCTCAAGACAAGTAAATCACTTGCTATAGTAAATCTTGTTACAAGATTTATGTTGAAAATATTGTAGTAAAGATATTAGATATGTATTTAGCAAATATCTATAAACATTGTAACAATATCTTTAAAAATCTTACTTGCAAATGTTTGATTGAGAAGGCTCTAGAGCTATTAGTTTTAGTGATGACATTTCCAGCTATTTTTTAGAATTCAGTGTCTTGCTATTTAGTGATCAAACCCCCTTCAAGCATATAAGATAATCTGAGGAGAAAGATGGCTCGAGTGTGTATATATTTGTGTGTGACATGTTTCTATTTAGTACATAAATCATAAATTTTGAAAATCTAGGGTATCATGCAAACAGCAGCAGTAACAGGTAAAATTCCAAAAGTTAAAGAATAACTGAAAAGATACAGAGCAAAATATTAACTGGAAACAAATTATTTTCACACACCAAGGCCCGCCTGAACAGACATTTAGTGTCTGATGGAGGGCAAGATTGATTTAAAGTTTTCAGGCATCCTGACATTGGAGGGCGAGAAATAAACCCCTAAAACTAAAGGTAATACGAGTCACATTCGTATCAATGAAAGAGCAGGAGTAGTAAGGTATAAGCTGTAGTCATAGGGATGAAGGAAATGAGTGAAGTGTGGATGAGAGAGATCCAGATTGGCAAACTGTTCCATTACAATTAATGACAAATCTTTATGCACAGGCAGCTGCTACGGTTTGAGCTGGAGGCATTGACAGCACAAGAAGCTTCTACACCAGTGGTTCCCAACCTTTTTTTTTGTCATTTCCCCCCTGCACCCAGTTCAACCATCCAGATTTCCCCCTTCATGCCCCGCCCAGCCCTCATGCCCACACTCGCCTGCCTCAGAAATGGGCATGATACTCCAATTCTCCCTTTGAATATCATGTCTTTGAGAACTGATATGAACATATCAAAATTGAATGGCTAACAACAAATTGCCACAAGTACTATGAGGACATTTTCCGCTTGTTTTAGTTAGTAGGTAGTGTAATTATTTCCCCCCTGGTAGCTTCAAATTCCCCCCCCCCCCAGGGGGAAATTTCCCCAGGTTGGGAACCACTGTTCTACACCCTCTACCATACCACTAAGTAGTAATAATGTCACCAGCAGAATATGTACCATTGGACAACACGTATCCGCTACACTTGCAGATCACAGACTTCACACTGGGATGGATGATGATGATAAATGAAAGCAGATAGTGGGGCTAAAAAACAGATTACTAGATGGTGACTTGTACAATCAGACATATAACATTAAGATTTATTCAAATATATGTATTTTACATTATGGATATACATATATATATATATAGTGTATATACATATATATGATGTGTATATATATATATATATATATACACACACACACACGTGTGTGTGTGCGTGCGTGCGTGCCTGGTGTGAGTGTGCGCGCGTGTGCGTGTCTGGTGTGAGTGTGCGCGCGCCCGCGTGTGTATGAGTGTGTTTGTGTGAGTAAATTTATACGTATTACTAGTTTTCAGAGAGAGAGAGAGAGAGAGAGAGAGAGAGAGAGAGAGAGAGAGAGATAAACAAATTCTTAAAAATTTCTAACGAAAACTACCTTAATCAACACGACTTTCACCAATTTGCATACTTATTGCAATTCATGATTGTGCTTATTAACTTTAAGTTTTCTCCAAGGACAGATTATAGATTCCTTCTTAGAGAGATTTCACTGATCGATTTGATATAATCTTTGAGCTCAAACAAAATGGAATAGAGTAAACACTATTAGATATTAACGTAATTTCGCTAGGTGGATTGACCGATTAACACTTGCAATTGAAGTACATAAAGTGTATTGGGAATAACAAAATTGTCAGAGTTAACATATAAAGTCTAACAAAAATAATTTCTTTCATATTATTAAGATCCTAACCAACGAGCTATTTTTGAATTACAGATAAAAATTGAATTTGAATTTGAAGTACTATCTAATAAGTTTGTTTTTCCTTTTCACGAAGTCATATTTCCAAGGTTTTATTTGTTTATTTCTTGGAATCGATATAATTCCGCTCAAGATTACTGCTTTCGCAAATTTTTTTTTGATAAGGTTATTTTTATATAAGCAACCGATCGGCCGCTTTGTTTACCCTCATAGGTGACTTTCAGGAGAGAGAGAGAGAGAGAGAGAGAGAGAGAGAGACAAGAACAAGAGCCAAAGAGCGAGAACAAGAGCTAAAGAGCGAGAACAAGAGAAAGAACAAGAGCTAAAGAGAGAGAGAGAGAGAGAGAGAGAGAGAGAGAGAGAATAAGAGCTAAAGAGCGAGAACAAGAGAAAGAACAAGAGCTAAAGAGCAAGAGAAAAAAACAAAGAGAGAGAGAGAGAGAGAGAGAGAGAGAGAGAGAGAGAACAAGAGAAAGAACAAGAGCTAAAGAGCAAGAGAAAGAACAAGAGCTAAAGAGCAAGAGAAAGAACAAGAGCTAAAGAACAGGAGAGAGAGAGAGAGAGAGAGAGAGAGAGAGAGAGAGAGAGAGTGAGAGAATTACACATGCATTCATATTTCCGTGTTGTATACTGTAGTGCTAAGTTCAGCCTTAAGATAGCACAAAATAACCCGATTTGGGGAAAATCGTAATTCGGAATTGGTGGCCATTCAGGAACTTCAAGCATATGAAATTACTAAAAATACAAAAGGCAATATGAATTTTAATTTTTCAAAATTGTTAATACAGTTTCAAGATTCTATTTACCTAAATAATGTTTATAGTAGTTTTCCCAAAAACCTTAAACCAACAAAATTATTATAGCATAATTGAACATCTAAACAAGCAAACTAAGCAATTACCAATAGCCTTGAAGATATAATATAGTTGCATATACTGTAAACTTTAAGAAACTATAAGACATAGAAACACGGGAAGGTTCTTCAGTGGGCGAAAAAAAAACTGCCAAGAATAGTATCGGTATCGTAAATATCTAATGAAATAATTTCTGACGAATACCGGACTCAAAAGTCAATAGTTTCAACGAATAATGACAGTCTACAGTCCAATAACACTTCGAACAGTGAAAAAAAAATATTACCTGGTCATCAAATCAAAATTGACGCATATAACCAGGAATCAAAATGTGGAAAATCAGGTAAAATGTCAAAAAAATTGTTAAATTGTTGGTAATTAATATGCACAACTCGGTAAAAGATTTAAGCTTACCGGATCCTCAATATGAATCTGTTCACTCTAATAATAATAATAATAATAATAATAATAATAATAATAATAATAATAATAATAATAATAATAATAATAATAATAATAATAATAATAAAATACGTTACCGAAATAGGAGACTCGTTAGTGAAAATATAAAACAATCAAGATTTCCAAGATAAAGTGATTGGCTAGAAAATCGTGCATCCAAAATAGTAAGGTTAATTAGGTCATATCTAGTTACATAAACCTGGTTTAATTCAGGGATTGTATAATTGTGACCAGTAAGGTTTCAAACTTTCTATACTAGAACAACTACACTAGAGCAAGGACTTGAAGTCATACGCTCTTACTAAAGATATGTCGACCGAACTGGCGGTAACTCGAAAGATGGAGTCACGATCCAAACAAGAATCCGTTTGAAAACTCTTCATGACTACTTTACTTGTTTACTTGTTTTGGGTTTAAATCCAACCCTCCACTGAAGTCGAGTGAACTACTTCTCGGGCGGGTCCATATCAATTATCTAACGAAACATTTTCATTATAACTTATACAATTCCTTGATTGTAGCATCTTCCAACTCATGATCTTGTGAAAGGTAATGTCTTTAGTTTCTTCTTAAATTCAATTGCTCCCTTTAGGTCCTTCATTTCAGTTGGCAGTTTATTATAATGTACTCTTATAACTTTCAACTATAAGAGTACACTAAGAGAAGGTGCACAGAAATAAGACGTACTCAACATTAGTACAAGTAGGTCGGCAGGTGTTGAATAACTTACGTTTTCTATGAGGGATATCCACTCGAAACAAAATTACGATTATCACTATCTGGAAATACTGCGTAATGAAATGATTCGATGCACTTCACATTCCATAGACCTGATAGAAGACAGCGGTCCAAGTACAAATATATGGCAGAGACTGTTAGCATTTCTTTAATAGGTAGGAAAAATTTGTGTTTTTGGTAATATAATAACCTAACAAGTACTTAACGTACGAACGAACTACTACTCATCAAGTGTCTTTGTATTTTATGAAAGTATGGTGTTTTATTTTAATTAAAGGAGATTTAAGGTGTGTTTCCATTATTATTATTATTATTATTATTATTATTATTATTATTATTATTATTATTATTATTATTATTATTATTATTATTATTATTATTATTATTATTATTATTATTATTTGCTAAGCTACAACCCAAGTTGGAAAAGCAGGATGCTACAAGCCCAGGGGCCCCAAGAGGGAAAACAGCCTAGTGAGGAAAGGAAACAAGGAAAAATAAAATATTTTAAGAACAGTAACACCAAAATAAATATTTCCTATATAAGCTATAAAAACTTTAACAAACCAAGATGAAGAGAAATTAGATAGAATAGTGTGCCTGAGTGTACCCTCAAGCAAGAGAACATGTTCTAGAAAAACATCTTATACTTCTACAGTATATCTCAAGACATTCATTTATATTAGTAGCTCATAGACTAAATAAGAGTTCATAAATTCAAAAGTTCAATCTTGCAGCAAATGTTATGTTGAACAGGCTGACGTAAGTCTTTTTATTGTTTATATATTAAGAAATATGTTCTAATGTTGTTAATGTTTTTAAAATATTTCATTTTAATTGTTCAATACTTATATAGTTTATTTATTTCCTTATTTCCTTTCCTCACTGGGCTATTTTTCCTTGTTGGGGCCCTTGGGCTTATAGCAACTGGCTTTTCCAACTAGGGTTGTAGCTTAGATAATAATAATAATAATAATAATAATAATAATAATAATAATAATAATAATAATAATAATAATAATAATACTAAAGTTCTACCTCAAGTTAAAGTTATATGAAGTGTTTACATTGGTAGCTAAACTAACTAAGCTAGACCAGATCCCATTAAACTATATGTTATAAGCTATATATTTTGATTTATATTCATAATTTTTTGTATAATACTGTATAAGTTCAAATCTACATTTTTTTTCCGTAATAGAATAATTAGGAAATAATGTAAATGCAATTGCTCTACGATTAAACTTGTGGCCTGGAAGCTGTTCACACACACACACACACACACACACACACACACACACACACACACACACACACAATTTACGAATACTTCAGTGTACAAAAAGATACTATTAGGGTAAAATTTTACAGTTCCATAAGACTGCTTAACATTTCATGCTCTATTTTTTTTAACAAACAAGCTTACCAATAATAATAATAATAATAATAATAATAATAATAATAATAATAATAATAATAATAATAATAATGGTATCCCGGACATATTCAAGTAATTCTATCTTTAATTTCAATGCCCGATACAGACTTTTCAGTTCTATTATTATTTATAATGATACAAATTTGAATCAGGGTTAAAAATATTTGTTATTATTACCGACAAGAGGAGAATTACTTTAGAACTGTTTCCCTTAAAATGTTATAGAAAACGTAAACTTAATATAAATAGGATTTCAAAGAAAACTAGCTTTTATGGGATACTTCTTCAACTTGGAAACCGTTGGGTGTATAAGCACTTGATGTTTTTCTAATTCTACGTCAAAATTAACAGGACTTTTCTTCATCAATTTCTTTGACCGGAAATCTCTTTTTTTTATTCTACACAATAAAGATTAGATCAATGCATTGTGAGGATTTCATCTAAATGTTTCAATATTACAATTAAGGGTTTGTTGTTTGAACATGTTACTTTAGTGAGCAAGCATGAATTGTCACAAAATGGAAATATTTGAAAGAAAAATATTGAATATTGTAGCGGCAAGCATGAAACTAATATGAATCAACCTCAGTTTCCACCTTTAAAAGAACACTCTTATATTATACATTGCCATAAATCTAAAATTCTCTAAGAAATAAAACTATTCGTATTAATTTTATAGTTTGTATTTCATTATAAAAACGTTGAAGTTGAATCATATGCATATACCCCGTAAATTCACCGATCTTTATATGTAAAGATAGATAGCCTTTAGTGAGCATATATCGTACGTTTGAAGTATAGAAATCTAAATCAGACTGGATTGAA
>NC_090745.1:120500286-120505286 GCF_036898095.1 Palaemon carinicauda | reverse complement strand
CTCCTACGCCTATTGACGCAAAGGGCCTCGGTTAGATTTCGCCAGTAAATAATAATAATAATAATAATAATAATAATAATAATAATAATAATAATAATAAGCATCATCATCATCATCTCCTTCTACGCTTATTGATGCAAAGGGCCTCGGTTAGATTTCGCCAGTAAATAATAATAATAATAATAATGATGATAATAACAATAATAATAATAATAACAATAATAATAAGCATCATCATCATCATCATCTACTCCTACGCCTATTGACGCAAAGGGCCTCGGTTAGATTTCGCCAGTAATGATAATAATAATAATAATAATAATAATAATAATAACAATAATAATAATAACAATAATAATAAGCATCATCATCATCATCATCTCCTCCTACGCCTACTGACACAAAGGGCCTCAGTTAGATTTCGCCAGTAGTAGTAGTAGTAGTAGTAGTAGTAGTATAATAATAAGTATCATCATTATCTACTCCTAAGCCTATTGACGCAAAGGGCCTCGGTTAGATTTCGCCAGTAGTAGTAGTAATAATAATAATAATAATAATAATAATAATAATAATAATAATAATAATAATCTCAAAAGAGAAGGTTGTTGAGGGTATAATATAAGAGCAGAAACCTGTGGCATTAATAGGATCCTTTAGAGAGGTGTGTGTGTATGGAAGCCTGCTCTCCTCCCACCAATAATGTCTACCTGTCTCTGTACTAACAAGGTAAAACCAACCGTAGACCCATCGTGCATAAGGCAAGGACCCCGAGATATTGCATTCACAGTTGACTTGACACCCACAAAAGAACGAAGGGGAGGAGATTACTGAAAAGATTCCCAAATGAGTGCTACTACGTCGGACTGGGCTATTTGCTTAGGAGTGACAGGCCCTAAAAGGGAGCTATTTGTTCGCTGGTCCGACCCGCACAAAGACGTTGTCAGGGAAGACGCAATCGCCAATTAAATTCGGTGCAGTGACTGTCCGAAGAGATTATGTGTGCGTGGAATACGAGAAATGAGTTGGGGAGAGGGTTGGTATGACTGACAGTGAACGAATGCAGGATGGGAGTATTATTATTATTATTATTATTATTATTATTATTATTGTTGTAATCGTTATTGTTATCATTATTATTATTATATTATATATTATATATCATTTATTATATTATATTATATTATACTATATTATTATTATTATTATTATTATTATTATTATTATTATTATTATTATTATTAGCTGAGTAGCCTACAACCCTAGTTGTAAAAGCAAGATGCTATAAGCCCAAGGGCTCCAACATGGAAAAATAGCACAGCGAGGAAAGGAAATAAGGAGATAAATCAACGATATAAGTAGTAATGAAAAATCAAAATAAAATATTTTAAAAACATTAACATTAAAACAGATATTTCATATATAAACAATAAAAAGACTCATGTTAGCCTGTTCAACATGAAAACATTTGCTGCAAGTTTGACCTTTCGAAGTTCTACTGATTCAACTACCCGATTGAGAAGCTCATTCCACAATTTTGGGCCATATGGCCCGGCGCTGGGGTTGGGGATATCGTTCAGGGGCAATGTACAACTGAGGGAAAATCTATTAATTACACAGTGAAGTTGAAAGTTGAAAATAGGATGAACAAAGAACTGGAAAAAAGAAAGAGGAACTAAGTGACATAGCTTCTGTACCATGGTCTTCCACTGTCTTGGGTTAGAGTTCTCTTGCTTGAGGGTACATTCGGGCACACTATTCGATCATATTTTTCTTCCTTTTGTTTTGGTAAAGTTTTTACAGTTTATATAGGAAATATTTATTTTAATGTTACTTTTCTTAAAATATTTTATATTTCCTGTTTCCTTTCCTCACTGGGCTATTTTCCCTGTTGGGGCCCCCGGCCTTATAGCATCCTGCTTTTCCAACTAGGGTTGTAGCTTAGCAAGTAATAATAATAATAATAATAATAATAATAATAATAATAATAATAATAATACTGTTAGGCGAATTCCCCTGTGTAGCCCAGCCCACCCACTTCTATTATCCCTCTCTACGCTAGCTATTTGGTTACCCGTCGCCCAGTAAGGGCGTGGCAATGTGCACTAAGCTCTTCTTCGGAGTGAGGTGTGACCGGAATTCCTGTGTGCAACTGTACACTTGACTGAACAAATGAATATTTCGGTTAAAATCGCATTAAAGATTCAATGATTACCAGGCCTAACACTTATTCAGGTGTTGACCTCATTATTATTATTATTATTATTATTATTATTATTATTATTATTATTATTATTAGCCAAGCTACAACCGTAGTTGGAAATGCAAGATGCTATAAGCCCAAGGGCTCCAACAGGGAAAATAGCTCAGTGAGGAAAAGAAATAAGGAAATAAATAAACGGTGAGAAAAAATTAACAATAAATTATTTTAAAAACAGTAACAACATCAAAACAGATATGTCATATATAAACTATAAAAAGACTTGTGTAGGTTTGACCTAAAGAAAACAATAACATTGAAAAGGAAGGAAGATTTTTTCCGCCTCTTACAGGGAGGAAGGATGTTAAGTCAATCATAACAAAATAGGATTCTTTAATACCTGTTCGTGAAGGATGAGAGTGGTTGGAAGAGGAGACAGAGACAGAAGAAGAGGAGGAGGCAAAAGAGGAGATGGGAGAACAGAAAAGGTGAAGAATAAGAGTAAGAGAAGAGGAAGAGAGGAGGAATTGGAGAAGACAAAAGAGGAGATGGGAGAACAAAAATATAAAGAATAAGAGTAAGAGAAGCGGAAGAGAAGAGGAATTGGAGATGGCAGAAGAGTTGGTGGAAGAACAAAATGATAAAGAATAAGAGTACGAGAAGCGGAAGACGAGAGGAATTGGAAGAGACAAAAGAGGAGGTGGGAGAACAAAAAGCCGAAGAATAAGAGTAAGAGAAGCGGAAAGGAAAATGAATTGGAGAAGGATTTCTTGGGGGAAGAAACTGATTAATAACGCAGACTCGAGTAAATGTATTTATATCTGAAAATCGTAACAATAACGTGTAAATACTCAAGGTCAGACACACAAATCTTCGTATTGATTTTATCAAATAAACCTTTTTATCCTTTCACATAGTAAATAACAGTTATAATCTCAAGCAGAATTCTCTTTTAATTAAGCTGTCCTTTAAAAGAACACTTTTAGTATAAAACTGTAACAAATAAAATTTTTTATTGTAATTGCATTGATCAACGTATTCATTACAAGTTAATTCGATCAACAGGTTCCTTGCAAAACAGTGGAACTTGCGTCATGATATTTCCATGTTGTGTAACAGGTGGATTTTCAAAAGCCTTATAAGCATTTTTGCCTTTCTAGAAATTGATTCTTCAGAGAAAGTACCAAAATCTATGAAGGTTAAAAAGCCGCTCATAAATGGCAGAGGCAATGGACAGTGACAATGCCCTAGCAGGACAATGCCCTAGAGACTGACCATATATATATATATATATATATATATATATATATATATATATATATATATATATATATATATATATATATATATTAAAATAAGCCATATATATTAATCTTTCTTCGTGGCTGAGTGTTATGGTCACTGGCATACAGATATCCTGGACGAGGGTTCAAATCCCCGCCGGTCCGATATTATAGTCTTTGGGCGGTTCCGCCTGGGGCTCTGATCACGAGGTCGTTAAGAGAATCCAGACTTTAATGTATTAATATATATGGCTTATTTGAAATATGAAAGAAACACGTTTAAATGTGCAAAAATTTATCATATATACATATATATATATATGTATATATATATTCATATATATATATCTATATATGTATATATATATTTATATATATATATATATATCTATATATTTATATATATATATATATATATATATATATATATATATATATATATATATATATATATATATATATATATATATATATGATCAGCGCACAAGCCCCATCTCCATCCAAGCTAGGACAAGGGAGAGCCAGGGAATGGCTGCTGATGACTCAGCAGGCAGACCTAAAGGCTCTCCCAAAACCCCCATCTTTAACTCACAAGGATGGTGAGGTTGCAGTCACTACAAGAAACTACCGAGCTTGAGCGGGCCTCTAGCCAGACAGGGACGTTTCCAATAGGCCACTACAATTCTATAGGCCTCGGAAAGTAATGTCTATAACTGAATGGAAATAGAAGCTAATGTCCTAAGAGTATTTCTCATCACAGCGTCATTGCCAAAAATGATTAAATTGCTTAAAATGAGTTACTGGTCCACTTCCTTAATTCTTAACCCCCAGGGGATTATTTTTTTCCCCAGCACATTTTGCAGTATATTGTCTTTAAATTGCTCTAACAGCTTTAATTTTTGTCATAGAAAGGTCAGGTTTGTCTCATTCTCTTGGAAAATGGCTGAATTTTCTCAAAAAATTATCAACAAATATGAATAACTAATTTTTATAGCATTCCTTTGCAAGGACGTACCGGTACGTCCATGGGGGTAAAGGGATGGCTTTTGTGAAACGTACCAGTACGTCCTTTGGGGGAAAAGGGTTAACAGCCAATTGCAGAGAGGCGAAATTACAGTAGTTCCGGACCGGAGCTTAACGAGTAGAGTTTAAAAGAAAGAAGTGACGTGTGTCGGCGTGAATAGGCGATGAATTAGCATCCCGTCTCGATTCTTATTTCCTGAATGGATTTAACGCCCGGTTTCAATTTCCCCTTGAAGGTCGTTCGGGTGATGTGAGATTCTTGCATTCTGAATAGATTTCTGGTGAATTGATCTCTGGTGTGGTAATTTCTTTCTTAGTTCTTTCACTGAGTATTTTTTTTTTATAAATAGTAACTTTAGTTTTTTTTACGATGCTTTGTAAAGTACAAGGTTGAAAAGTAGAATTTTCGATGGATTTTAATTGCTGGTTTCATTGATATTTGTCGAAATGCCTTTTATAATACCTTCTATGCTCTACTATTCGAATACACACACATT
>NC_090745.1:120488088-120490588 GCF_036898095.1 Palaemon carinicauda | reverse complement strand
AGTTCTCTCTCTCTCTCTCTCTCTCTCTCTCTCTCTCTCTCTCTCAGTTTTTTACTTTTTGGTTTAATACAGTATTTATGTATATGCCTGTTACTAGATGTGTTACCACATATAACTTCAAGAATTCTCTCTCTCTCTCTCTCTCTCTCTCTCTCTCTCTCTCTCTCTCTCAGTTTTTTACATTTTGCTTTAATACAGTATTTATGCATATGCTTGTTACTAGATATGTTACCACATATAACTTCGAGAATTTCTCTCTCTCTCTCTCTCTCTCTCTCTCTCTCTCTCTCTCGTGGTTTATATCAAGAAATATCTACGAATCCCCCCCTTGGGGCATAGCTTGCCGTTCTCCCCTGAAACACAACCGTATTGATACGATCGACGTATCTCAAGATAAAATCGCCGAAATGAGAAAGAACTTTTCTTTGTCAGTTTTCCTCATTTTGTTCGCTATTGGGGGGGAGGAGGAGGAGGAGGATGATAAAGAAAAGGTGGAGGAGAAAGGAAAGGAGGAGGAGATGGTGGAGGCGAAAGAAAAGGGGGTGAGAAAGAAGGAGGTAGAGGAAAAAGAAAAGGAGGAAAGATGGTGGAGAGGAGAAAGAAATGGAGGAGGAGAAAGAAAAGGAGATGATGGTGGAGGAGGAGAAAGAAATGGAGGAGATGGTGGAGGAGAAGAAAGAAAAGGAGGAGGAGATAGAAAAGGAGGAGGTGATGGTGGAGGAGGAGGAGAATGAGGAAATCATGTCGATGGAACTCTGTGACGTTTCTTACGTTTTTGATACACTATTTTTTTTTTTCATTAATTTTCATTTTTTTTTCATTCTGTCGTCTTTTTTTCTATATCGCAATGGTGATTTACTCCGTTGCCCATATAAGTTATAATTACGCAATGAAGGATAATGTGGAATGAAATCGAAATGATAAAGAAAAGATGAAAAAAATGGCAGTTGGATTCCATAGCTTGAAAAAGAAAGACTTAACATTGAACCAAATTGAATATAATGAAGATGAAATAGACTTTTATTCTAAATAAAAATATATATAAAAAAATAAAAATAAGAATAATTCCAAGCCAACATTTCTTTACGAAATTATAATCTTTGAAATTCACAAGACTTAACATTGAACCAAATTGAAATATACTGAAGATGGAACAGACTTTTATTCTAAATAAAAAAAAATATATATATAAAAAATAAAAATAAAAATAATTCCAAGCCAACATTTCTTTCAGAAATTATAATCCTTGAAATTCACAAGATTGATAATTTGAAATTGTAAAGAAAGGACCAAAAATGGAAAACCCCAAAATAAGAGTAAAAGATTTTAGAGGATTTCGATTGGTGAGGTTGTTCTCCTGAGGTCATAAATAGATTAAACCTCCTGTCTCTCCTCCTAACACAACCTCACACAACCCCACACAACCTCACACGTGTATTAAATAGGACCCCTTTTTATAATGGGCGTGTCTTAGGGATCGAACACCCGGGATGACGTAATAGGAACAAGTGGATCTGACAGCAGCGGGAAAGATGGAATTGAGTTGTTGGGAAAACTGATGTTGAAATGATTGATGACCAGATGTGTATTCTCTCTCTCTCTCTGTCTCTCTCTCTCTCTCTCTCTCTCTCTCTCTCTCTCTCTCATACACACACGCGCACACAGAGCTTACTTTAGTAATTACAGTTTTATTTTTGGCTTAATACAGATAACTTCCAGAATTCTCTCTCTCTCTCTCTCTCTCTCTCTCTCTCTCTCTCACACAGAGCTTACTTTAGTAATTACAGTTTTATTTTTGGCTTAATACAGATAACTTCAAGAATTCTCTCTCTCTCTCTCTCTCTCTCTCTCTCTCTCTCTCTCAGCTTACTTTAGTAATTACAGTTTTATTTTGGCCTAATACAGATAACTTCAAGAATTCTCTCTCTCTCTCTCTCTCTCTCTCTCTCTCTCTCTCTCTCTCTCAGTATACTTTAGTAATTACAGTTTTATTTTTGGCTTGATACAGATAACTTCAAGATCTCTCTCTCTCTCTCTCTCTCTCTCTCTCTCTCTCTATCTCTCTCTCTCTCTCTCTCTCTCTCTCTCAGCTTACTTCAGTTAATACAGTATTTATGTGTATGCTAATTACTAAAGTATCTTACCACAGATAACTTCACGTTCTCTCTCTCTCTCTCTCTCTCTCTCTCTCTCACACACACAACGGAATTAACTAGCGTTTGATTCCTGAGCATAATTGGGAGGAAGCTTTTAATTAAAACCCTATTTACTATTTATGTGATAATTTTTCAACTGCTGCGCGTCGGGGAGAGAGAGAGAGAGAGAGAGAGAGAGAGAGAGAGAGAGAGAAACAAACTATTATTTAATTGTAAAATTGAAAAGAGAACCTCGCGACGCTTAAAATATTCAGACAAATTTCTCTTAATTTTATCATATTGAGAATTTGTTTCAATTTAGTTAAAATTGGATTTTTAGAAGTTTTTGAATCTCTTCCTATATT
>NC_090745.1:120460588-120480588 GCF_036898095.1 Palaemon carinicauda | reverse complement strand
GAGAAGACATTTGTACTGTTATACTGAGAGAGAGAGAGAGAGAGAGAGAGAGAGAGATAGTACAATTCAATATCTTTGTTTTATGAATATGTATACTCTGAGAGAAGACATTTGTACTGTTATACTGAGAGAGAGAGAGAGAGAGAGAGAGAGAGAGAGAGAGAGAAGTAAATATCTTAGGTTTGTGGACAAGTTATTGTGTGTGAGAGAGAGAGAGAGAGAGAGAGAGAGAGAGAGAGAGTTACCCGTGGCTGATGATATGGTAATTTCACAATGGCTGAACCCTGATATTATATTGCCTATCATGATTTAGGCAACGGCCGGACCCGGTCTGAAACTAATAGGTATAATTCTCGTGCGTAAATACAAGCTGTTTGCTTAAGTAAAGCCCCGTGGAGGAGATCTGCCCCGAACGTGGGGCCGTGGTCATGATTTAAGCTAGATTTAGCGCCGTGTTTTTTTATCGAGATAAACTCAATGACTTCAAATTTCCACTAGTTTATTACCATATATATCACGGCGTGGCAGAGCCCAGCAGATAAATCGTTGGATATAAGCACACTCTTCTCTCTCTCTCTCTCTCTCTCTCTCTCTCTCTCTCTTGAACTGGACCCTCGTAAGAAGGGGTGTGATTACTACGGAAAAAAGACCTGTTGATTTTACTGTGAATTTATAGTTTTTTTTTTCTTTTTTTTGCGTGTGTGTGTGTAATGGCTTACGATACCGTTAAAAAAATTGATGTTTTATAATGGAAATGCCTTTAAGAATTGTGTATTATTATGAGGAATAGATATTTGTTTGAGGCTCGAGGTGAGGGTGGCAGGTTCATCCTTGCCAAGATTCTTGGAAATGATGTGTCCTACTATGCAAGTGGCATTTTTAGATTTATTTCAGAAGCAGTCTTCTGAAAACTATTTAACTTTTATGACATTCAACTTTTATGATTTTAATTAATACTCTTTTATTTTTTATTTTATTTTATTTTTCATTTTTGTATGCATAAATTAAATGTTACTGGCGTCAATGACCTTAGAAGTAAGGATGCCTGAAAACTAAATCAATCAATCAATTATTATTATTAGTAGTAGTAGTAGTAGTAGTAGTAGTAGTAGTAACCTCATGATCGGTACCTTATTTATAAACGTGTTGTAGTCTCTGCGAATTTTGAACTCTGAACATTAAGAAATTCTTTATTTTTTCTTTTTAATATTAGAAATTCTCTTAACATTTTCATCTAATTAAGAACATCATTATCTTATGAACTAGTTTACCGAAAATATTTATTGCTTTTACAGGAAATATTTATTGGCATATCTCGTATGGATATCTAAATGTGAAAATAGATTTTTTTCTGGTAAAGGCCGCACTTTAAAGCTTTAAAGGCCCCTCAGGAATGGCAGAGGGAAGGGACAGTGACATAGCCCTATCAAGCAGGACAATGCCCTAGAGACTGACCATACATATGATCAGCGCCCTGGCCCCCTCTCCACCCAAGCTAGGACCAAGGAGGCCCAGGCAATGGCTGCTAATGACTCAGTAGATAGACCTATAGGCTCCCCTAAACAACCCATTCTTAGCTCACAAGGATAGTAAGGTTGCAGCGACCAAAGAAACTAACTAGTTAGAGCGGGACTCGAACCCCAGTAAGGCGTTCACCAGTCAGGGACGTTACCACATCGGCCACCACAACCATGTTGAGCCCCAAACCCCCCTTCCTTAGCTCACAAGGATGGTAAGGTTTCAGCCACCAAAGAAACTAACTAGTTAGAGCGGGACTCGAACCCCAGACTGGCGTTCACCAGTCAGGGACGTTACCACATCGGCCACCACCACCATGTTGAGCCCCAAACCCCCCATCCTTAGCTCACAAGGATGGTAAGGTTTCAGCCACCAAAAAAACTAACTAGTTAGAGCGGGACTCGAACCCCAGTCTGGCGTGAGAAAGTTGTCACGCTGTGAAGTCCGCAAAAGCATCTTTTTAAAGCTTCATTTCTCATTGTAGAAGTCTTGAGAAAGGTCACTGAAAACCATCTCGCTGTGTCAAAGGTCATGACACTCATAACTGTTGCGTTGAAAAGTCGTAAAAAGAATCCAGCCAGTGAGATATTAGGCTTTGAAAATGTCATTTTAATTTTTGGAAAATGACCTTAAAAAGGAAAATTGAAGAATTTCATACATCTGGTTGAAATGCTTAATAAAGATTAATTCCAGAAGAGTAAATTTAAAGAATTCCATACGTTTTGTTGAAATGTTCAATAAAGATTTCTTAAAAAGTAAGAATTAGAAATGTCATACAATCTGGTTGAAATGCTTAATAAAGATTAATTCTTAAAAAGCAAAATTGAACAATTTCAGACATGTGGTTAAAATGGTCAATAAAGATTAATTCTTAAAAAGCAAAATGGAAAAATTTCATATATCTGGTTAAAATGGTCAATAAAGATTAATTCTTAAAAAGCAAAATGAAAGAATTCCATATATCTGGTTAAAAGGGTCAATAAAGATTAACTCTTAAAAAGCAAAATTAAAGAATTTCATATATCTGGTTAAAAGGGTCAATAAAGATTAATTCTTAAAAAGCAAAATTAAAGAATTTCACACATCTGGTTGAAAACCTCAATAAAGATTATTTCTTGAAAAGGAAAATTGAAGAACTTTATGCATCTTGTTGAAATGCTCAATAAAAATTAGTTCTTAATAAGTATAATTCAAGAACTTCATACATCGAGTTGAATTGGTAGACTAAAATTAATTCTTAATTGTGAAAATTGAAGAATTTCATACATCTGATTCAAATGCTCAATAAAGATTAATTAAAACTTTAGAATTTTATGGCCATTATGGACTTTTATCTTCCTCGCTTGAAAAGACCTTGAAAATAATTACGCCATAACGAAAATAATTAATTGAGTGATATTGCTCGTTGAAAAGGGTCCTGCCTAAAAAAAAAAAAAAAAAAAAAAATTCTTTGAAAATCCATGAAGTACCAGCCAGTCCTACTTCCCTTGAACAGAATCTAGGAGTTAGCAGGATTTAATTACTGTGGCCCTTAGAGAAACGCGTTAATGACGTCATTAGCATTTATTATTCCTTTTTATGAGCCACTTTGCCTGTTCTGAATTTTTGTACGGATCCTCTCGGCTCCGACAGTCCTCCACTTTTTATGATATTGTTGGCCAGGCATTTTTTTTATTTTATTTTATTTTTTTATTTTTTTATGGGTTTGTAAATGAGGTGGCCGTGTTGGCATTCAGCCAGAGTGGAAGAGATGGAAATGTGTTGTTTTTTTCAGGATTATTTTTTTTCATGCTGATTTTTATGGATCATTGTTAATGTGGGAAAAGTATATATGTTTTTTCAATCACAATCTTGTGAGAAGGATTATAAATAATTGGATTAAAGACGTATAGTACTCAAATTAAATAAATTTAATCAAATCAATCAAGTGTAAGTACATTATGATTCTCTCTCTCTCTCTCTCTCTCTCTCTCTCTCCAAACGAGGTAGGTGAACAATTTTGTATTGGTATTAATTGGAAGATTCTCTCTCTCTCTCTCTCTCTCTCTCTCTCTCTCTCTCTCTCTCCAAACGGAGTAGGATGAACAATTTTGCATTGATATAAAATGGAAGATTCTCTCTCTCTCTCTCTCTCTCTCTCTCTCTCTCTCTAAACGATGTTTTATTTTGGCCGTGATATAGAATGGAAAATTCTCTCTCTCTCTCTCTCTCTCTCTCTCTCTCTCTCAACGGCGTTTTATTTTGGCCGTGCTATAGAATGGAAAATTCTCTCTCTCTCTCTCTCTCTCTCTCTCTCTCTCTCCCCAGAGTCTTCAAGTGGTATGCAAATCTGATGGTGGCACTTAGGTTAAACGTCTTCTCGGTCCTCAAATGCTAATACCTGCCCCGGGGCGAAGCCATCCTTTGTTAAACCAGGCAGTGTGGAATATTCACAAGAAGTAAACAGACTCGGAATCTAACACTGAGGCCATTGGGCGCGATGGAAGAGCCTACAAACCGACAGTCATTTGTTCCCCTTGAGTGCGTCCTTTGCATGTGTAGACATTTTAAAGGGTTTAAACGTACATGCTAACGTACGGGTTTCATTTAGGGAGTTTTAAGTTTCGGAAAATGATGGGTTACTGGTTATGTGAGTTTGTTGAATAGGAAGGTTTTGGGGGTAGGTGGGGGTTTATTTTGGAAGTTGGTATAAAATGGAAAATTCTCTCTCTCTCTCTCTCTCTCTCTCTCTCTCTCTCCAAAAATTGTGTTTTATTTTGGGCGTGGTATAAAATGAAAAAGTCGTTCTCTCTCTCTCTCTCTCTCTCTCTCTCTCTCTCTCTCCAAAAATTGTTTTATTTTGGGCGTGGTATAAAATGAAAAAGTCGTTTTTTCTCTCTCTCTCTCTCTCTCTCTCTCTCTCTCCTATCAATTTTGCATCTGTATAAAATGGAAGACCTCTCTCTCTCTCTCTCTCTCTCTCTCTCTCTCCAAACGGAGTAGGATGAACAATTTTGCATTGATATAAAATGGAAGACACTCTCTCTCTCTCTCTCTCTCTCTCTCTCTCTCTCTCTCCCGAGTCTTCAAGTGGTATGCAAATCTGATGGTGGCACTTAGGTTAAACGTCTTCTCGGTGCTCAAATGCTAATACCTGCCTTGGGGCGAAGCCATCCTTTGTTAAACCAGGCAGTGTGGAATATTCACAAGAAGTAAACAGACTCAGAATCTAACACTGAGGCCATTGGGCGCGATGGAAGAGCCTACAAACCGACAGTCATTTGTTCCCCTTGAGTGCGTCCTTTGCATGTGTAGACGTTTTAAAGGGTTTAAACGTACATGCTAACGTACGGGTTTCATTTAGGGAGGTTTAAGTTTCGGGAAATGATGGGTTACTGAGTATGTGAGTTTGTTGAATAGTAAGGTTTTGGGGTTAGGTGGGGTTTATTTTGGAAGTTGGTATAAAATGGAAATTTCTCTCTCTCTCTCTCTCTCTCTCTCTCTCTCTCTCTCTCAATTGTATTTTATTTTGGAAGTTAGTATAAAATAGAAATTTCTCTCTCTCTCTCTCTCTCTCTCTCTCTCTCTCTAAATTGTGTTTTATTTTGGGCGTGATATAAAATGAAAAATTCTCTCTCTCTCTCTCTCTCTCTCTCTCTCTCTCTCAATCGTTTTTTATTTTGGGCTTGGTATAAAATGAAAAATTCTCTCTCTGTCTCTCTCTAAATGTTGTTTTATTTGGCCGTGGTATAAAATGGAAAATTCTCTCTCTCTCTCTCTCTCTCTCTCTCTCTCTCTAAACGGGAAAGGAAGAACAATTCGAATTCTTTTATTTTAAAAGGAATTTTATAGTTACATGATTGTGTTGTCACGGAGGTATTACCGAGTTTAAAGGTTTAAAGGCGACTCATGAATGGCAGAGGCAAGGGACAGCGACATTGCCTTATCAAGCAGGACAATGCCCTAGAGACTGACCAGATAATTGTAGTTTATTTTGCCCGTGGTTGTGCGTTGCATTTCATTGAGAATATTTATTTTTATTACTAATACAGAATCTGATGTACCCTTGAAATTGAAGAAAATATGAAGAACCATTTTTCTTTTAATCAAGACACCTTGATTGGCATCCTGAAAGACCACTTAATGGAGTTAGAAAAGCGTGTAATTCATAATAGACGCATTTTTTTCTCAATCATCGACATTTGCATAAAATGCGATATCTATGATTCATCGCTACTACCGAACTGTCAGTCTGTGTCAGGGTTGCCAGGTTTTCTAAATGAGAAAAGGCCAACTTTTAAACAACGGAAGCTTTAAAAGGCCAAAAAATGAGTAGAAAAAGGTCGAAAATATAGCATTTAAGGCTAACCAACTTAAAAAAGGCCAAATTTAGGTATCTAGCGCGAAAAAGGCCAAGTTTGGAGGTATTTTGGCCCGAAAAAGGCCAACGTGGCAACCCTAGTCTGTGTTGCCAGTTGTGGGGATTTATCCCTAGATTTGGGGATTTTGGGTGTCTGATGGGGATATTCTGTAGAATTTTGTATGAAGAAGAAACAAAGCTGAGTAAACCTTTATATTATTGAAATTAGTTTACTTGCGCTTATATGAGGTATAGTTATTGATTTCTATGTTAGCAAAGCCTACATGATTAGATTATGATATATTTTTGGGTTGTTTTGGGGATTTTGGGGATTTTTTTATCATGAGTTTTGGGGATTTTTAGACTAACCTATCTGGCAAGTGTCAGTTTCCGATGGAGTGAAATTAGCCAGTCATCGGCGAATTTCCAAGACGCCATTAATATTCATCACGAGTCGTTACATCCATGACAGCTTGTGATGCGTTTCTCGTTACGTGTGACGCGTTTTTCCTGACATGGGACACGTTTCTCGTAACGTGACGCGTTTCTCGTAACATGGGGCGCGTTTCTCCTGACATGGGACACGTTTCTCCTGACATGGGACACATTTCTCGTAACATGGGACGCGTTTCTTGTGACATGTGACGCGTTTCTCGTTACATGGGACGCGTTTCTCGTAACGTGACGCGTTTCTCCTGACATGGGACACGTTTCTCGTAACATGTGACGCGTTTCTCCTGACATGGGACGCGTTTCTCGTAACATGTGACGTGTTTCTCCTGACATGTGACGCGTTTCTCCTGACATGGGACACGTTTCTCGTAACATGTGACGCGTTTCTCCTGACATGTGACGCGTTTCTACTGACATGGGACACGTTTCTCGTAACATGTGACGCGTTTCTCCTGACATGTGACGCGTTTCTCGTAACATGTGACGCGTTTCTCCTGACATGTGACGCGTTTCTCCTGACATGGGACACATTTCTCGTAACATGTGACGCGTTTCTCGTAACATGTGACGCGTTTCTCCTGACATGGGACACGTTTCTCGTAACGTGACGGGTTTCTCCTGACATGTGACGCGTTTCTCGTAACATGTGACGCGTTTCTCCTGACATGGGACACGTTTCTCGTAACATGTGACGCGTTTCTCCCGACATGTGACGCGTTTCTCCTGACATGGGACACGTTTCTCGTGACGTCTGGCGGTGATGAAGTTTTATTATGGGTGATTGACAGGTGAGAGATTTCTTTAAAAGTAAATGAAGGGAATTGATGATGATGATGATGGTGTATGTCCGAAGTTGATTAGGATGGAAGGATACTGATGGAGAGGATTTCGAGAGATCTGGTGTCGATAGGATGTCATTGATATTTACGGACTAATGTGGTGGGGTGGATGTAAGATGACTCAATTTTGCATTGTTGTAAAGTGGAAAATTCTCTCTCTCTCTCTCTCTCTCTCTCTCTCTCTCTCCAAACGGGGAAGGAAGAGCAATTTTGCATTGGTATATAATGGAAAATTCTCTCTCTCTCTCTCTCTCTCTCTCTCTCTCTCTCTCCAAACGGGGAAGGAAGAGCAATTTTGCATTGGTATATAATGGAAAATTCTCTCTCTCTCTCTCTCTCTCTCTCTCTCATGGAACAGACATCCAGCGGATGTAGTAAACAGACAAGATCATAAAAACTCTTTAAACGTTCAAACCAAATCGTTCTACCAAGTAGCAAATGGAGTCTCCCCGGATGGACTAAAAAGTCTTTGTAAGACATCCAAAATCTCTCTCTCTCTCTCTCTCTCTCTCTCTCTCTCTCTCTCTTCTCTCTAGAAAGGTCGTTCTATAGGGGAGTGTCCCTGAGAACCCATTGTGCCTTTGTTGACTTCATCGAGTCGTGAAGTACGTACTTGGTGGTCTCTTGACTGTGGTGGAGTGGCATTCAGGTGTGGGAAAGTGTGAAAAGGTCATCAAAATAAAAGATGTCTCATCGACGATATTCTTCCTTGCTTTGACTGGGAACCATTTTCTCTCTCTCTCTCTCTCTCTCTCTCTCTCTCTCTCTCTGTATACACACACACACACACACATATATATATATATATATATATATATATATATATATAT
The DNA here is from genome assembly GCF_036898095.1 of Palaemon carinicauda. Lineage (NCBI taxonomy): Eukaryota > Metazoa > Arthropoda > Malacostraca > Decapoda > Palaemonidae > Palaemon > Palaemon carinicauda. Next base: position 120,472,609 of record NC_090745.1, on the reverse strand, counting down.
ATATATATATATGTAAATATATATATATATATATATATATATAAAAAGATGTAATCCACTTGTCTTGCTACCAGTCACTTAACTAACATCTTATGCCAACGGAACCACTTTTCTTCTTCTTCTTCTTCTTCTTATTATTATTATTATTATTATTATTATTATTATTATTTTTATTATTGTGTAACTCATTTATGCTTCTATACTATTTATCCTATTATAGACATATTTATATTTATTACATTTGTTCCCATTCCCTTACTTACATCAATTCCATTTTACTTTTAAAAGGAATTTTTATTATTGATTCATATTTACATCTGTCAATTCTTCTCGTTTTATTAACCAATCGCTTCTTCCCAAACAGGGACGTGTTACGCCGGTCAGCAGAACACGGAGACTCTGGTGAGATTCGTCCTAGTGCCACAGTTCCTCTACCTGGTGACAGGAGCCACGCTGGTCCTCGTGGTCTTCGCCTGCCTCTGGCGGGCCCGCGGCCGGCTACGGGACCAGGGCATGAAGACGGACAAGGTGGATGTCACGGCGGCCCGAGTAGGGGTGGTCGCTGTACTCTATATGGTTCCGGCGACGTGTCAGGTGAGGTCAAGGAGGATGAATGGGGATTATTATTATTATTATTAGTAGTAGTAGTAGTAGTAGTAGTAGTAGTAGTAGTAGTAGCTAAGCTACAATCCTAGTTGTAAAAACAGGATGCTATAAGCCCAAGGGTTCCAGAAGGGGAAAAAAAATAGCCCAGTGAGGAAAGGAACTATAGTAGTAGTAGTAGTAGTAGTAATAGTAGCAGTAGTAGCTAAGCTACAATCCTAGTTGTAAAAGCAGGATGCTATAAGCCCAAGGGTTCCAGAAGGGAAAAAAATAGCCCAGTGAGGAAAGGAAATAAGGAAATAAACTACAAGAGAAGTAATGGATAATTAAAGTAGAATATTTTAAGAGCAGTAACAACATTTCATGGATGTAATCCATTTACCTAATCTTTAATGATATTCTGCATTTCATGTACATAAGCCATTTAGCTATTCTTTGAATTAACTCTTGGCGTCTCTATATACCAAACCACTCAAGCCCTTCTATTGTTTACCCGCAGGTCGGTGCCACCTTCTATGAGTACGTGGAACGCGAACACTGGCTCAGGGACCCAACAGTCCGGCCCAACATGGAAGTGTTTATGCTGAAGATCTTCATGTCGATGGCCGTGGGCATCATGGGAGGCCTCTTCCTCATCAACGGGCGCGTCCTCAACTCCTGGAAGAGGTTCTTCAAGAGATTCACGGCCGGAAAGCAGCCGCTGCCGCCGTACCTTCAGGCACCGCACCTCGTCCAGAACAACGTCGGCATGCACAAACACCCTCCGGTCCATTACGTGCCGCAGCCGCGCCCGCGTCCGGATGGGCTGGTGGACGTGCACGGCTACGTACAGCGGTATCCTCCTCCGCCACAGAAGCATCACTTGGGCGGGCACTCCTCCAGACACAAATGCGGTTCAGAGACTCAGGTGTAGTGAGGGTGGTGAAAGACGTTTCTTGGAGTATAGAACACAGCTGCCTTAATATGTTTTCTTTTTCAAAAGTGAAGGAAATGTCAAAGAAGGAACCGAAGAAGGTGGAAGCTACACAGGTGTCTAGAGTGTACAAAATTTCCAAACATTAGAAATATCGTATTGAGTGTAGGAAAGATGCAACCAGGAAAAGATAGTCAAATATTGAAAAGTGAGGGTTGCAATTCAAAGGATATTGTGAAAGTACTGAAAATTAGTCGATTGCTTAGGAACAAGAAGAGTACATTGGATAATGGCAATTGATAGTTGAATCAGGTGTTGGAAAATTGAGGATTCACTTGCCTACGATTGAAGTTGCTATGTCGTGTGGAGTGAATAGATGAAAAGGAGAATTGAACTGAAAGGCTATGAGTGGTAAGGCTTCCCGCCTCTTCCAAAGAGTGGTCATGAAGTGTATAAAGATAAAAAGTGACTTCAAGTAGAATAGAGTAGGAAAAGTGGGATTGGAAAAACAAATCAGTGTTGCCTGGCCTTAACTGACTTCTCGTAAGAAGAGATTAAACCAAAGTGAACTGTTTTTCTCTGTATCAGCTTCGTTGTCTTTGTGGCCTACGAAACGGAGTCTTTCAAAAGAACTATGGTGCTGTAATATTTAAGTAAGCGAAACCTTTCTACTGTAATTTAGTTGGATCCAGTACCCTGTAAGAAGGAGCAGGGAGAAATTAGTGAAAATAGTGATGAGTTCGAGAAATTAGTGAAGAGAATGATGAGTTTCATTGATAACATCCATAAGTTTTTAGCCTGACGATGAGTGGTAATTATCATGTATTGGGTGCCAACTGGAATAAACTTCCAATATGATTCATGGGTTTGTAATGCATTGAAACTTCCTCAATCACCAACTACCTCAAAATGCTGATGTATAAAATAGTGCAGTTACTCTCAGCTATAAGTTCTGTCTTCTCAACTGAGAGATCTTGGTTTAAGACACAGTGCATATTGTAATTAGTATTAAATGGGGCTTTTAATATATACATGTTTTGTGAGGCATTAGTTACTTACTGGAAGGCTCTGTTTCCCTTATTTGAATGTTATTTAATGTTCTCCCTTAAAACTTTAAATTATCCCCCAAAAATTCTAGTATTTCCCCTAGAATTCTAACATTTTCCCCTAAAATTCTGAAAAAATCCTTAAAATTCTAAACTTTTTCCACAAAATTCTAAACATTTTCCCCTAAAATTCTGAAAAAGTTCTTAAAATTCTAAACATTTTCCCCTAAAATTATGAAAAAATTCTTAAAATTCTAAACATTTTCCCCTAAAATTCTGAAAAAATCCTTAAAATTCTAAACTTTTACCCCCAAATTCTAAACATTTTCCCTCTAAAATTCTGAAAAAATTCTTAAAATTCTAAACTTTTTCCACAAAAATCTAAAAATGTTCACTAAAATTCTAATAATCTTATTAAATTTCTCATTTATTCACGTGCAACCTAAGATGATTTTCCCTAAAAGTATATTATTTACAATCTTCCCTTCACTAGTACTTACTTTTTAATTTATTTTCATTTAAATTTCCCTAAATACCTCTTCAAATGTGACGAAAAATCATCTTGTATTAAAGTCCTTACGACCATCTTGAAGCCTTCTATAATGATCACTGCAGAACTTAAATTATAACTTTTTATATATATTATGATAAAGTGAGTTAGTTTATTTATAATGAACTGAGCAAATTGTTTTTTAATGTCTCTTTCGCATCAGTAATGTCATAAGTATTTTGTAAAGTGTATTTAATAACTTTTTCTTCATTGGTTGATGTTCTATAGTTTACATTTTTTTATTGCAATGCGTATAAGGTACAAACTAATACTTAATTGAATAGTGGCGTCACTGCTAATCTTGCCTTCCCTGCATAGGCATATAATATATATATATATATATATATATATATATATAGTGTGTGTGTGTGTGTGTGTGTGTGTGTATATATACTGTATATACACATAAATATACATGTGTATATAGGTGTATATATATATATATATATATATATATATATATATATATACATACATATATATGTGTGTGTATATATATATATATATATATATATATATATATATATATGTATATATATATATATATATATATATATACGAAGGTTTTCTATGCTTCACTATAGAAAAGTAATTCCAGTAAAAAAAATGGCTTTGATTATCAAAATATAAAACCACCAATTTAAAAAAATTTTATATGAAGTTCTCGCTTGTCATGACATATGTAGTAAATCAAAATTTATAATAACATCCGCGTTGCATTGTGTTGGTTAAACCAATTGAATCAGAGTTTGTTTATAAGTTGGCTCACCCACCAAGCTAACTCATTCATAATAAGGTTTCGGACAAAAGACAAAATCACATTAATTCTGAACTCTTTTCCTTTTTTTTTTTTTTTTTTTGTATGTTACGTTTCATGTATATGTAGTTTTACCAATGTGTTGAGAAACGTATGTGGTGCCCTGGGCTACTAATCTTTAACTAAGGAGACAAATATGGATTTTTAACGGTTTTTTTCCTCAGCCAGATTTTAGAATCGTGTTGTCCTTGAACTTGAAGATATTACTGTCTACCCCACGTCTTGTTTCTCACACCCACATTTCAGGTTTTTCGATGTAAGTCGACTTCTGTCTAATGTTGAAAAGAGGATCATCTATTTTTAAATATGTGGCTTGAACACGACTTGTGGTTTCGCATTTGTTGTGGCGAGACTAAATCTTCTCTTAATCAAATGTTTGAAAGTATTCCTTCCTCTTTTTAGCGTCTAGCTTGTCGTTATGTGATAAAAAAAAGATGCCATATTCATGTAAGTAATGCCATGGAAAGTCGAAGTTCGTCTATTATTAAAAAGAGGATAATTTATATATAATATGTTGCTTGATTGATATGTTTTCGTATTGGTGGAACAGAAATTAAGACTCAAAATTACTTTGTATACAGAAAATTTCTAGTTATAAAATAGATTATCCTCTTTAAATTTAGAATAGATAAATGAATATTTTTGTTCGAGCACGAATGGAAAAAAAAGGATTCTTTGTACTTAATAATGATGGTGACAATGATGTTAATTGCCTTTTTAAGAATATCATGTTTTTTTAAAATTTGTTTTCAATAAACGAAGTCTAATAACATGATCATGTTCCTATTGTAATCTTCCATTAAGATGTCGTCACTTCCGCATTTGCCATTTAAGATGTATTTAAATAAATATTTTTCCATTCAGAAGTATATTTGGATATTATGAATATTCCAGAAGAATATCAAAAGGAAGTACTGGCAGCCAGTCTTGTACATAGTATATACATAAACAATATAGTTTTATTAAAGTTATTCATGGATGTATATTGTTCTTTTATTTTCCTTTATTTTAGTTGCCTTGACTTTGTAAAGGTTCAAATCAACTTCATATATGGTGAAGAAGAAAAAAAGATAAAATACTACGTACATTTATTAGGAATAAGGTTGATTACTGAGAGCTGAAGTAACCAAGAAATGACTGAGAAATATATGAAAACGCAAACTGGCAACTCAGATGTTTACCTTTATCCTTTATTTTGTTTTTATTGACTTTATAAATAATCAACTTCCTATATGATGAAAAAGAAAGATAAAGTACTACGTACATTTTTTCAGGAATAAAAATTATTACGAAAGCTGAATTAACCAAGAAATAATTGAGAAATATATTTAAACGCAAACTGGCAACTCAGATGTTTACCTTTATCCTTTAATTTACTTGTATTGATTTTATAAAGGCTCAAATCAACTTCCTATATGGTGATGAAAAAATATAAAATACTACATACATTTTTCAGGAATAAGAATGATTAAAAAAACTTAATTAACCAAGAAATAATTGAGAAATATATAAAAACGCAAACTGGCAACTCAAACTTGGTTACTTCCCATCCTGACGCGATGTCCTACACACCGAGGAAAGAAGAAGGATATGTGTTTCATTGTTTTTGTGTTTGTGGTGAAAGCTTTAAAGCATAGTGCAAATAATGTTCAAGGATTCATGGATTACCGGTTTTGAGTTTGAGTAAAGGTAATGTTTAAATGTAATCTTTGATGTTATAGATGTTGTGGAAACAATTGCAGGGATAGATATTTTGAATACTGTTTAAACGCCATTGTAAGGTTCGTAGTTTGGTTTCGCCTGTGCTCCTCCGGTAAAATACACAATTTATAAGATATTCTCAGAATTTATGAAATATTTGTATCAGCAGTTATATTTATGTTCTCCCCAAATTTATGAAATAGTTGTATTAGCTGTGATATGTATTTAACATTTAGTTTATCATCTTTTCATATCAGAAAGCTAGGTGAAGTTTTCAAAGCGGCGAGTTAGTAGCCTATTTAAAAGTGATTTTAGTCGTTTTATTTCGAAAATTTGTCTTTGAGACTTTTAGAGGAAATCTATACTTTTTGAGACGTTAATTTTTCTGTAGAAACATTTATATCAACAGAAGAGAATGGGATTTTCATGTTAAATAATATGATAATTAGTGAAATATAGAATGGAGCCTAACCTTACCTAACGTAGTATCAGGGCATAAGCCTAACCGGTAATTTTGTATTGTATTACAGGCTAAGATTTCGAACAGAAAATATATGTTTTCCTATAGTAAATAACGTGATTTAACCGAATTTGATGTTCATTTCAATCGGAAACAAACAGATCAACCAATTCTGCTAACTTTAAGTTGCCGAATTGGTTGCTGTTATTACGGATGAAATGAAGGTGAAAACCAATTAAATCACGTTATTTCCTATAGGAAAACATATATTTTCTGTTAAAAGGGTTAATATAATCACTGATGTCATATATGTTGTTAAAATATTTAAATATAAGCATTTGTTCAATGGTGTCACTTCTCTTACGAATGTATTGCGGACGATAACATTGGCAACGTTACCAATAATACACAGTGTTACCAACGTTGACGTATGGTACACAGAGTTACCAACGGCACACTGACATTACTAACGATAGCAATGATAGATATTTCCATACGTATTTTAAATGATTTCTCCATATAAGTTTTACTTAATATATATGAATTACAAAAAGGGCACAGAACCTAACAAACCCACCTAACCTAGCCTAGTAGTATGACAGGTCACAAACCTCAGTACATCGGACGTTGGCAGCACTGGTTACTGTATTTTTTCATGACGCAATCTTTGCAACGGCGCCTCCAAAGTTTATCCAGATATACTGTTTTGTATTTTCCTCCGATTATTATAATTTCAAGAAGGTAATGTATAGAGAAGAAAAGGCTTGTTTTACGATTATATATCGATTCCCCAGTATGATTTCCCCACCCAAAACCCCGAGTTCCCACTGGGGTCCCCCATTATCGGAGGATATAGATGTATATATATTTCTGAAACTATTCATTTGCGACGGGAACGAGTGTCATTTTCGATGAGGGCGTAATTTTTTCCATAAGAAAAAGTAGTTGTTTTCCTAGGTTACATTGCCCTGTAATACACTACAATGAAACCGCCTAACCTTACCTAACGTAGTATCAGGGCCTAAGCCTAACCTTACCTAACGTAGTATCAGGGCCTAAGCCTAACCTTACCTAACGTAGTATCAGGGCCTAATCTAGACGGTTACCCTAGCCATTTGCTTCTTTTTTTAAACCTAGTTACAATACTTGGATATAGTGATTTAGTTAATATAACAAGTAAGCAATTTTGGTATATTTGAATTCAAATTTGTTTAAAAAAAGAAATGTAGAATGTTAGATTATTTTACGATCATTTATGTATGTAGACGTAAATTGAATTTTTAAAAACGATAGAATGTTAGATTATTTCATGAGCATTTATGTATATAGACGTAAATTGAATTTTTAAAAACGATAGCATGTTAGGTTATTTTACGAGCATTTATTTATGTAGACGTAATTTGTTTTAAAATAGGATAAAATGTTAAATTATTTCACGAGCATTTATGTATGTATAGGTGAAGAATTTGTTTAAAAAACGATGAAATGTTAGATTATATTTCACGAGCATAATATATATAGACTTAAATTAAAATTGTTTGAAAAGACGATAGAATTTTAGGTTATTTCACGAGCATTAGTGTATACATATACGGAAATTAATTTTTTAAAAAAGCTATAGAATAGATTATTTCACGAATATTTATGTATGTATACGTAATTTTTTATTTTTTAAACGAAAGATTGTTAGATTATTTCACGAGTATTCATATATGCAGACTATAACGTATAGCTAATGCTTGTCTGAATTTGCCGAAATGCTGTTTCTCTTATTAGTCTGAAGGGATATCTCCACTCTCTCGTTAAATATCTATTAGGTTTTGATAGGAATATATTTTCCAATAAATTTATATTCTGAACAAAATGTTACTATGGTGTATTGTACCCTCAGCTATTGTTGTTTGCTTATAGGTTTGGTTTAAACTCTCTCTCTCTCTCTCTCTCTCTCTCTCTCTCTCTCTCTCTCTCTCTCTCTCTCTCTCGTTGGAGTCGTCAACCTGATTGGTAATATTCATCAGATATTCTAATGTTTAATGTTGCTTTATGTGGCATACAAATTAAATGTTAGTCTCATTTTTTTAATGTTGCTTTATGTGGCATACAAATATAATGTTAGTCTCATTTTTTTTTTTTAATGTTGATTTGTGACAAATTAAATGTTAGTCTCATTTTTAAAAATGTTGCATTAGTGTCATACAAATTAAATGTTAGCCTCATTTTTAAAAATGTTGCTTTATGTGACTTACAAATTGAATGTTAGTCTAATTTTTTTTTAAATGTTGCTTTATGTGGCATACAAATTAAATGGTAGTCTCATTTTTTTTTTAAATGTTGCTTTATGTGACATACAAATTAATTGTTAGTGTATTTTTTTTTAAATGTTGCTTTATGTGACATACAAATTAAATGTTAGTCTCAATTTTTAATGTTGATTTGTTACACTAATTAAATGTTAGTCTCATTTTTAAAAATGTTGCCTTAGTGTCATACAAATTAAATGTTAGTCTCATTTTTTAAAAAAATGTTGCTTTATGTGGCATACAAATTAAATGTTAGTGTCATATTTTTAAAATGTTGCTTTATGGGGCATACAAATTAAATGTTAGTCTCATTTTTAAAAATGTTGCCTTATGTGACATACAAATTGAATGTTAGTCTCATTTTTTTAAAATGTTGCTTTATGTGGCAATCAAATTAAATGTTAGTCTCATTTTTTAAAAAATTTTTGCTTTCTGGGGCATACAAATTAAATGTTAGTCTAATTTTTTTTCCTAATGTTGCTTTATGTAACATACAAATTAAGTATTTTACGAATTATATATCCGGTATTCGACACTGATTCTTCAAAGCCACCCAAAAAAAGGCTCTGCTATTTTAGGACTAAACATCTGACCTCCTTGATACCAACCACCCATCAGCACCCAATATTACCACCACCCTTTCGCCCTATCCCTTTCCATCTTCCCCCTCCCCGACTCCTTACACATCTTTCCCCTCCCCGTCTTCTCCTTCATTCTCCCTCCCCCTTGATTTCTCCTTCTAACCCCCTCCCCCTCTCCTTCCCCCCTCCTCCTCCCCTCCCCCTCCCCTTCTTCCCCTCCATCCCCCTCTTCTCCCCCCACCCTGCCCCTTCTTCTTCCTCCTCCCCTTCTTCCCCCTCCCCTTCTTCCCCCTTCCCCTCCCCTTCTCCTACCCCCTCCCCTCCCCTCTTCTTCCTCCTCCCCTTCTTCTTCCTCCTCCCCTTCTTCTTCCTCCTCCCCTTCTTCTTCCTCCTCCCCTTCTCCTTTCCCCTTCCCCTTCCCCCCCTTCCATCCCCTTCCCCCTTCCCCTTCCATTCCCTTCTCCTTCCTTCCCCTTCTCCCACGCCCCCTCCCATTCTTCCTCTTTCCTTCTCCTCCTTTCCTCTACACTTCCTCCTCCCCCCTCCACTTCCCCTCCCCCCTTCCCCCTTCACCCTTCCCCCTTCACCCTTCCCCCTTCACCCTTCCCCCTTCCTCCTCCCCCCTTCCTCCTCCCCGTCAGTCGACAGTGGTGATATGAAATAATCTAAGAATGTAAGAAATGCGGGTATAAGGACTCGAATATGCATCAACTGCTTGTAAGTGGACTACGCTATAGCCTTCATAGGGTTACTCCAAAGGTGCTTTTATTTTGTCTGCAGTGATCTATACCATCGTTTTATAGCCTTCATACAATGGGTCAAGTTTTTTATGGTACCTGTTTACCCTTATCCACTAGATTTTTAATTTTATTTTTATTTTATTTTACTGTGGTGTGAATTTTTCAAGTATTCTTAGATTTATAAACAGCATATGAAGCTTGTGTCCTTAGAGTGAGGTTAAGGTTATGCTTCGAAGCTACTTGTCAGAGCTAATAGCGAGACGTTTTAAAACATACTTTATTATTATTATTATTATTATTATTATTATTATTATTATTATTATTATTATTATTATTATTATTATTAGCTAAGCTACAACCCTAGTCGGAAAAGCAAGATGCTATGAGCCCAAGGGCTCCAACAGGGAAAAATACCCCAGCGAGGAAAGGAAATAAGGAAATAAATAAACGATATAAGAAGTAATGAACATTTAGAATAAAATATTTAAAAAAAAACATTAAAACAGATATTTCATATATAAACTATAAAAGGACTTATGGTATTTAAATTTCATACGTATTATTGTAACATAAGAAGTATATATCTGTATTAACATAACACTAGAAAGGCTTTACTTAGAACATAATTTCATCCTTACCCAACCTACGTTGGTCTAAAGGATTTGCTTCACCATGAACTTTTTTCTTGAATAGATGAACGAATGAACGATATAGGCCTAGCCACATTGTCTTGAAATCATATGGGCCTCTCGTTGCCCCAAGAAGCAAATTAGCTACACCGAGGCAGATATGTTCAGTTAGTAATGTTAGTTGTAGGCTTATGATATAGGGTACAAAGATTCCCTTAAATGTTTTAAAGGTTTAAAGGTCGCTCATGAATGGCAGAGGCAGGGGACAGTGATATTGCCCTAGCAATCAGGACAATACCCTAGAGACTAGGCAAGGGACAGTGACATTGCCCTAGCAATTAGGACATTACCCTAGAGACTGACCATATACTCTATGTTCAGCACCCAAGCCTCCTCTTCACCCAAGCCAGGACCAGGGAGGGCCAGGCAGTGGCTGCTGATGACTCAGCAGATAGACCTATAGGCTCCCCCAAACCCCCCAAACTTAGCTCACAAGGATGGTAAGGTTGCAGTCACTAATGGCACTAACGAGTCTGAGCGGGACTTGAACCCCCGACTGGCAAACACCAGGTAGAGACGTTACCTATCAGGTCACAGCAACCCTTGCCACGTTTTAAATTTTAAAAAAGAGATAAAAAAAATTTAAAGGTCTCGTCAAAATACAGAAATAACAAGACTAACTACTTTAAATAAAGTGACTATTTTTTTATAGTTTTTCAGTAAACCTTTGGAAGAATGGAGATCAATAGTCCATTTCTTTTATCGAGGCATATTTGCACCGACTCGCAGGGGTGCCCTTTTAGCTCGGAAAAGCTTCCTGATCGCTGATTGGTTAGAATTATCTTGTCCAACCAATCAGCGATCAGGAAACTTTTTCCAGCTAAAAGGGCACCGTTGCGAGTCGGTGCAAATCTGCCTCGCTAAAAGAAATGGACTATAGTATCCAATTATTAGTATAGCATTTGTAACGAAGGAAGTTGGCCTCATCATGCGAGCTATTTCGTTCTCCTGTTTGGTATTTATCCTTAAAGGTGTAAGAGGTTTTGGTTACTTTACTTTTAAGGATGTTTTTCGGATCCTATACAGCAGGAAAAACCCTACTCTCTACAGGACCTTCACATTTATTTTATCATGTTCGTTCGAAACCATTCCACAATTCACTCGGTATATTATTATTATTATTATTATTATTATTATTATTATTATTATTATTATTATTATTATTATTATTTGCTAAGCTACAACCCTAGTTGGAAAAGCAAAATGATATAAGCCCTAGGGCTCCAACAGGGAAAAGAGCCCAGTGAGGAAAGGAAAAAAAGGAAATTGAATTATTTTAAGAAGAGTAACAACATTAAAATAGATATCTCCTATATAAACTTTATAAACTTTAACAAAATAAGAGGAAAAGAAATTAGGGGGAATAGTGTGCCCAAGCAAGAGAACTCTAACCCAAGATAGTGGAAGACCATGGTACAGAGGCTATGGTACTACCCAAAACTAGAGAACAATGGTTTGGTTTTGGAATGTCCTAGAAGAGCTGCTTACCATAGCTAAAGAGTCTCTTCTACCCTTACCAAGAGAAAAGTAGCCACTGAACAATTACGGTGCATTAGTTAACACCTTGGGTGGAGAAGAATTATTTGGTAATTTCAGTTTTGACCGGTGTATGAGGACAGAG
>NC_090745.1:120450357-120455088 GCF_036898095.1 Palaemon carinicauda | reverse complement strand
GATTTTTTTGAAGACTGGGGGAAACCAGTGGGAAAGGTGGATTATATGACACTCGTTTTAGTTTTTACTTATTTATTTTTTATTTATTTGATTTATTATTCTTTATTTTATTAATTTATCTCTTTTTTTTTAATTATATAATAAGAGGAATTCCCGAAAAAGTCCAATATTACTCTTAATAATTATTCATGATTTTAATTGTGTATTTATAGTGCTGACACTCCCCCCCCCCTTGGGTTTGATTCAATATTTGAAACTGTATGGGATAATGATAATTCATAGCATTTTGTATTAGGTTATGGTAGCCTTACTGTTTTCGGAATTAATTCAGGTTCCACACCACAGTTGGTCTTATTTTGTAACGACTATTCCGTAGCAGAAGCACCTTTCCTATATACTATATAAAACATGCATAATTAGCATATATGAAATATATATATATATATATATATATATATATATATTATATATATACATAAATATATATATATAAATAAATATATATAATATATATATATAATATATATATATATATATATATATATATATATATAAATCCACAGAGAACTGGAAAGTAAAAGACCAAGTGCCTAGAACTTTGTGCCCTGAAGAAACGTATATAATACACGAAAGCGCTTGGTACCCGGTCTTTTACTTTCCTGTTTCCTGTGGGTTTTTACACTTAGATATTGGTCATGTGCAGTTTTGTGACTGATAAGTATATATATATATATTATATATATATAATATATATATATATATAGATATTATATATGTGTGTGTGTGTGTGTGTATGTGTATATATATATATAAATATATATATATATATTAAATATATATATATATATAAATATATATATATATATATATATATATATATAATATGTATATATATATATATATATATATATATATATGTATATATAACATATATATATATATATATATATATATATATATATATATATATATATATCAGAAACATTTCCCAATATCGAATGTATTTTACCTTGGGAATAACTTTGTCCAAAGATGAATTATATACGATAAAGGAAACCAGTCTTGGATCATGATATAAAAGTAAACAGTCTACTATTATTATTATTATTATTATTTATTATTATTATTATTATTATTATTATTGTTATTATTATTATTATTATTATTATATTATTATTATTATTATTATTGTTATTATTATTACTATTATTATTTATTATTATTATTACTTATCTATTCGGTCATCAAGAGAGACGCTGGTCTATTTCAGTGCTGTATTTTTCAACTATCGAATTTCAACTCAGAATCTAAATAAATCACTCTCAACATTAGTGGCCGATTGCTAAGTTTGGAATAATTGTTATTATTATTAATTATTAATTGCTAAGCTACAACCCTAGTTGGAAAAGCAGAATGCTATAAGTCCAGGGCCTCCAACAGGGAAAATAGCCCAGAGAGGATAGGAAACAAGGAAAAATAAAATATTTTACGAACAGTAACATTAGAATAAAAATCTTCTATATAAACTATAAAAACTTGACAAAACAAGAGGAAAGAGAAATAAGATTGAATAGTGTGCCCAAGTGTACCCTCAAGCAAGAGAACTCTAACCCAAGACAGTGGAAGACCATAGTACAGAGACAACTTATTTTGTGTAACAATTGGCTAATGTGTAGCTTATTTCATAAAGTAATTTCAAATGGTTAACACATTTCACGACAAATATCTAGGTAGTTTCGTAAAGTAATTTCAAATGCGTAATTTATTTCACGTAGTTGTATTAGTTATTAAAATTCCTATCCCCAATCATGTATCAATTTTATGTAACAATAAAAAGTATCTAACTTATTTCATATAGTAATTACAAAATGGTCAACTTATTTCACGATAAATATCTAGCTTATTTCATAATTTCAAACGTGCAACTTATTTCACGTAGTTATTAGTTATTAAAATTATTATCCCTAATCATGTATCAGTTTTTATATAACAATAACAAGTATCTAGCTTATTTACACATAGTAATCTCAAACGCTCAACTACTTCATGCAGTTTATTACAATTATTGAAATTCCAATCCCAAGCAGTTTTTAAACCTGAATAATAACAAAAATAAAATCATGTTACAATAACAAGGTATATAACTAATTTCATAACATAATTTTAAGCTCATAACCTATTTCACGTCGTTATTACAATTATCTAAATTCTTATCCTTATTAGTTTTTATCATAAATAAAAAAAAAATATGTAACAATAACAAGATCTAACTAATTTCATAAATTAAATTCAAACACCTAACTTATTTCACTCCGTTATTACAATTATCTAAATTCTTATCCTTATTAGTTTTTATTATAATTAAAAAAATGAAAGAAAACAAATCTCTAATTTCTAGAGAAATCATTAAACGATATGACTCATTATCAAAATCGCTCGTGACGGACATTTTAACTGCTTCTAAATCACTTGTTTATGACACACCACAATAACCCCCCCACCCCCCCACCCACCCCACCCCCACAAACCCCCACCCCTCACCCCCACCCCCCCACCCCACCCAGGGAGTGCCTGCGATAACGCGAATTGCTGAGGAGTTGGTGTAAGTAGGAGGAATAATACTCAGAGCAGGGTTGCCAAATTTTCTAAAAGCGAAAAAGCCAACTTCTAATCAACAGAAGCTCTGAAAGGCGAACCCAAATAGTAAGAAAAAAGGCCAAATATATAGTATTAAAGGCCCGCCTTTTTTCATATTAATATAGGCCAACCAATTTTTTAAAAATGCCAAATTATAGGTTTTTTTGGCCTGAAAAAAGGGCCAAACTGGCAACGCTGAGAGGATCATAAATCTATCCGTTATCTCAGGAGGGATTCAAAGGAAAGAAAATGAGTTTCGGATTAGGAACCGAGTGCAAATATTGACGTGCGTTTTTGGATTTGAGATTTATAGGGTTATCTAAAAATAAGGAGTTTAGCACTGTTTAGGACGTAAGGAGAACCGGGGAGAAAGGATCGCTCTCTCTCTCTCTCTCTCTCTCTCTCTCTCTCTCTCCTCTCTCTCTCTGCGTTTTGGATTTGGGTTTTTAATGTTCATCTAAAAATAGGGTGTTTAGGACATAGGGAGAACCGGGGAGAAAGGATCTCTCTCTCTCTCTCTCTCTCTCTCTCTCTCTCTCTCTCTCTCTCTCTCTCTCTCTCTCTCTCCTCTCTCTCTCTCTCTCTTTTCTATGAGCCTTGATGTTCGTATTCTTGCAAATGATAGAATTGATCACTACTAATATTTCCAATAAGAGAGATTACTCGTGTGCTATATGTGGATGAGATCATGGTGAGAGGCAGATGGAGATGGTTTGGGCATGCTCTTGGCACTCCCCCAAGTGAGATTAGTTCACCAAATCTTTCAACTTGGCTCCACAAGACACTAGAAAAATTGGAAGACCCAGGCCTACATACCTGAGGACTATGAAGCGAGAAGTATGGGATGATGAATGGAAAAGCACTGATTTAAAAGCTCAAGATAAGACGACTGGCGAAATCTAACCGAGGCTCTTTGCGTCAATAGGTGTAGAAGGAGATGATGATGATGATGGTGATGAGTATTTCCAATGCTGTCAGGATTTGTAGTATTAACTATAGTCCATTTCTTTTAGCGATGCATATTTGCACCGACTCGCAGCGGTGCCCTTTTAGCTCGGAAAAGTTTCCGGATCGCTGATTGGTTGGACAAGATAATTCTAACCAATCAGCGATCAGAAAACTTTTCCGAGCTAAAAGGGCACCCCCGCGAGTCGGTGCAAATCTAACCAATCAGCTATCCGGAAAGTTTTCCGAGCTAAAAGGGCACCGCCGCGAGTCGGTGCAAATATGCATCGCTAAAAGAAATGGACTATAGATAAATGACAATATCTCCAGAGAAGGTAGATAAATGACAATATCTCCAGAGAAGGAATTAATTAATTATGAGATCAGCAATGATAATATTCCACTGGTCCGTAACAGTAACATAGACAGTTATGGTATTGGTTGGTAATAGTCACTTCCAGCATTTAAAATGTATTCAATGTAGTAGCATCTCTGTCGATATATTGAAAAAAAAATGTTCGGAAAAGAATAATCATCGAAAATCTTGTAATAATACTTTACTAATAAGCTAGTTTTTATTGCAATTGATGTAACAGACCGAATATATTTCCCAAATGCCAGTTTTTATTGTAATTGATAAAAACAGACCGAATGTGTTTCTCAAAGGCCAGTTTTTATTGCAATTGAAAAAAAAGACCGAATGTGTTTCTAAAAGGCCAGTTTTATTGCAACTGAAAAACAGACCGAAGGTATTTCTCAAAGGCCAGTTTTTATTGCAATTGAGGAAACAGACCCTTTGTGTTTCATAAAGGCCAGTTTTTATTGTAATCGAAAAAAACAGACAAAGTGTTTCTCAAAGACCATTTTTAATTGCAATTGAAGAGACAGACCGAATGTTTTTCTCAAAGACCAGTTTTTATTGCAATCGAAAAAACAGGCCGAAAGAGTTTCTCAAAGGCCATTTTTTATTGTAATTGAAGAAACAGACCGAATGAGTTTCTTAAAGACCATATTTAATTGCAATTGAAGAAACAGACAGAATGTTTTTCTCAAAGACCTGTTTTTATTGCAATCGAAAAAACAGGCCGAAAGAGTTTCTCAAAGCCCATTTTTTATTGTAATTGAAGAAACAGACCGAATGAGTTTCTT
>NC_090745.1:120437857-120445357 GCF_036898095.1 Palaemon carinicauda | reverse complement strand
AGTTTTTAAAGAGTGAATGAAATATTTATTTGGAATTTTTTTCTCTTTCAATATTATTATTATTATTATTATTATTATTATTATTATTATCATTATTATTATTATCTAAGCTACAACCCTAGTTGGAAAAGTAAGATGCTATAAGCCCAATGGCTCCAACAGGGAAAAATAGCCCAGTGAGGAAAGGAAATAAACTATAAAAGAAGTAATGAACAATTCAAATAAAATAGGGAAATAAATAAACCATATAAGAAGTAATGAGCAGTTAGAATAAAATATCTTATAACAATATCATTAAAACATATTTCATGTATAAACTATAAAAAGACTTGTCAGCCTGTTCAATATGAAAACATTTATTGCAAGTTTGAACTTTTGAAGTTCCACTGATTCAACAACCTGATTATTATTATTATTATTATTGTTATTATTATTATTATTATTATTATTATTATTACTAGCCAATTGTTCCAATTGTATTTTGTTTGAAGGAGATTGATAAATACCTCCACCAAAGAATTTATTTTATTTAATTGTAGCTTTTATTGCATTATTTAAGCATTTTTCCCTTATGGAGCCCTTGGGCTTATATCATTCTGCTTTTCCAACTAGGGTTGTAGCTTAGCTAGTAATAATAGTTGTTCTCTAGTCTTGGGTAGTACCATAGCCTCTATACCATGGCTTTCCACCGTCTTGGGTTAGAGTTCTCTTGATTGAGAGTACACTCGGGCTCTCTGTTATGTCTTGTTTCTCTTCCTCTTGTTTTGTTAAAGTTTTTATAGTTTACATAGGAAATATTTATTATGATATTGTTGCTGTTCTTTGAATATTTGATTTTTCCTTATTTACTTTCCTCACTGGGCTGTTTTTCCTGTTGGAGCCCTTGGGCTTATAGCATCTTGCTTTTCCAACTAGTGTTGTAGCTTAGCAAGCAGTAATAATAATAATAATGATAATAATAATGATACTGATACTGATACTGATAATGATAATGATAATAATAATAATATAATATAATATATAATAATAATAATAATAATAATAATAATAATAATGATGATGATGATGATGATGAATAATTAATAGTAATTAATAATAATAATATACTGTGGTCTAAACGATGTCAGGCAGGACAGCTGATCGGGACTATGGTCTACCCCAAAGCCAAAGCAAGTGTCCTTCAAAAAGAAGGCAACCGTACCTACTCCATACAAATAAAAAACAAAAAACACGTTAATAGAAGAAGAAAGTTTGAGGAATACGGCATTGATGGTGAACTTCAAGATGTTGAGAATGGGAAGAGAATGAAAATAGGGATAACCCTACTTAAGGTCAGAGGTCATGGTTGTCTTACCCCGGCTTAGTGACGTTTCGTCCTGAATTGTTAAACCCCTTTTTTTTCTCGTTCGTTAAACACTTGAAACCCCTTTAGGTCCATCCTTAATACCCACAGAGTACCGCTATGTTGACAATTGTGGGGTTGGCATCGTAATTTGAAACGCCCTGTGTCACAACAGTGGAAATTTCAAGGGGTATATTTGGAGTGGGTTTTGACATTGGCTGTGTTGATGGTCATAGATTTGCTGACACTAGTCAAGGGAATTGGATCTGTTAGATCTTTTTAGGCGTTGATTTCTAACCAAGACGTAGAGAAGAGTCTGCAGGTCTTGTTTTTAACACAAGAACTACAGAAGTCTGTAGGTCTTGTTTCTAACCCAAGACCTACAGAACAGTTTTTAGATCTTATTTCTAACCTAAGACGAAAATCTGTAGATCTTGTTTCTAACACATTTTTTAATAAACTAGATCAGTTTCGTTTGTGTTTCGTAAATCCAAATTACAAGATTGGATATTATTTTCTATAATATTCAGCAATAAGACAGATTTCAGTGTGACATATATATATATATATATATATATATATATATATATACATATATATATACACACATATATATATACACACACATATATATATATATATATATAATATATATGTATATATATATAATATATATATATATGTATATATATATATATATATATATATATATATATATATATATATATATATATATATATATATATATATATATATATATATATATATATAACCAGACGCTCTTTATTATATAGGGGAGATAAGTTATCGGAACTTTGACTTGAATCGGGAATCTGATAATGAAATAAGAGCATATTCTCTCTCTCTCTCTCTCTCTCTCTCTCTCTCTCTCTCTCTCCTCTCTCTCTCTCTCGCATACAGAACACTTTGTGGTGGTTACCTTATGGACTTGTTAACGTTAAAGGGCTTAAATTAGTTAAATAATAATTAACTTGGTCCCTAACGTAGAGCCCATAACTTGAATGCTAATTATTATTTAATGTAACTTTAATGTATGAAATTACCTTTAAGGTTAAGTTTTTTATTTTTAATTAAGACATCCTTCTTAAGATGAAGTCAATCCCCAAATCTTGAACTGAACCTTGAAATGACGTTCAGATTTCAATGGTTGAAAACACTCGGGCAGTCTAATGTGTTTTTGATACTCTCTTGAGAGAGAGAGAGAGAGAGAGAGAGAGAGAGAGAGAGAGAGAGAGAGAGAGAGAGAGAGAGAGAGAGAGAGTTCATATTACTATCTGACTAGCGGAACCCGTGTAAATTACGCGAAATGATATTTTCAATACTAATTATCTTGTTCCTAACCTATACATGTTTGAATAAAATGTGAAAAGATTTGACTTGTATATTTATTTTTAAAAATGAGCAGTACATGACTTGGGAAAACTATATAAGATGTGCTTTGGTTAGTAATCAAAGTCTAATGTGAATTTTTAAGAGTATACCATGAAATTATTTCCGTTTTCTTCAAACGGTGACACACAAAATGAATAACACATACACTATCGCATTAATATATAGATAAAAATCTGAAAAAAAAAAACTAATTTGTTTACTTAATTACTTTAAGGGCTGCTTTTCTGGTCCTATACAACAGGATCTTCACAGTCCTTTTATCTTATACAATCCAAGGCATTCAGCATTTCACACCTCATATTGGTCGTTTATTGTTAAATCCACATTATGGAAGCACTCAGAGAACAAGAAAGTCTTCAGTTTCCTCTTGAAAGTCTTAATATCTTCAGTCTTTCGGATGTCTAGTGGGAGCTTATTGTATAGTCTTGTGGCCGCATATTTTTAGTATAGTAGATTAATTTTATTAAAAAATATTCACTGAAGAATTATTTGGTTCAGCTATCCAAAGGAATTCTAAAACACGCTATTCTATCTAGTTTCTCTTCTTGTTTTTAGAAGTTTTTATAGTTTATATATGATAGATCTAATTTAATTTTGTTAATGTTCTTTAAATATTTTGTTTTAATGTTCATTACTTCTCTTGTAGTTTATTTCCTTGTTTCCTCTCGTCAGTGGTCTATTTTTTTCCCGTTGGAACCCTTGGGCTTATAGCATCCTGCTTTTCCGACTAGGGTTGTAGCTTAGCTTATAATGATAATAATAATAATAATAATAATAATAATAATAATAATAATGAAAGTACTACTACTACTACTACTACTACTACTACTACTATAAACAGCTTCAAACATTCTAATACATAACTATATAACTACTCTATCAAAATGTCAATCAGCTTACACATCGAAATAACAAGAGATCATCTCTAAGAAAAATGAGCTAAGCTGTGTTAATAACTTGCCCACACGGTACAATAACATGTTATGCAGTTCTCCTGATAAGATGACAATAGCTTATCTCTTATCAGATAAGCGTCTGTTATGAAGGCACTTGAGGGGGGGGGGGGTAGGGGGATAGGACTTAGAAGGTATCAGAACGATAAGCTAAGTTTCTACTGCGTGTTTCAGTCTACAGCAGCTGTTGTTATTAGGGTTGTGGTGGCCGATGTGGTAACGTCCCTGACTGGTGAACGCCAGACTGGGGTTCAAGTACTGCTCAAACTCGTTAGTTTCTTTAGTCGCTGCAACCTCACCGTCCTTGTGAGCTAAGGATGGGGGGGTTTTGGGGGAGCCTATTGGTCCATCTGCTGAGTCACTAGCAGCCATTGCCTGGCCCTCCTTGGTCCTAGCTTTGGGTGGAGAGGGAGCTTGGGCGTTGGTCATATATATATATATATATATATATATATATATATATATATATATATATATATATATATTATATATATATATATATGGTCAGTCTCTAGGGCATTGTCCTGTTCGATAGGGCAATGTCGCTGTCCCTTGCCTCTGCCATTCATGAACGGCATTTAAACCTTTAAACTGAAAGAGTTATTCTTGTTGGTCCATGTCGGTCCATATTGGTTGAACAGACTGACATAAGTCTCTTTTTATAGTTTATATATGAAAGATCTGTTAGTATGTTACTGTTCATAAAATATTATAGTTGTTCATTAATTCTCTCGTAGTTTATTTATTTCCTTGTTTCCTTTGATCACTTGGCTATTTTCCCTTATCTTCCTCTTGTTTTTTTTTCATCTTTATTTTCTATATATGAAAAAAATCTATTTTTAATGTTGTTCTTAGAATAGTTTATTTCGATTGTTCATTACTGATCTTCTAGCTCATTTATTCTTTTCCTCACTAGGCTATTTTTCCCTGTTGGAGCCCTTGGGCTTATATGATCCTGCTTTTCCAACTAATATTATGGCTTAGCTAATAATAATAATTTGGGAGGCCGACGGGAAGGGCTTTCTTATTCTCAAGAGTTCGACTGTAGCCATAAGGAAAGGATAGAGCGTCTGTTAATGAAATCTAAATTGAATATTAAGAAATATATGGGAATTTTTATTTTTGATATTTTTCAATTATACATCGCATAAGACTACAGTTACTTTAACTTACTCATACTAATACTTAACTTTCCAAACTATTCCCAATTACGGTTAGTTAGTAACTGTCCTCTCTCTTGTACCACCCCTCATTCCTACCAGCTAAAAGAAACAAGATGCAACTATTTGAAATACTTGTATTTTTTGCTCGGGAAGTCACAATTGTATGAAATTGAATGAAAAAAATGTCTGTAGAGTGTCTTAGTCTTCCGTTACTAAACACAGAGAGAGAGAGAGAGAGAGAGAGAGAGAGAGAGAGAGAGAGAGAGAGAGAGAGAGAGAGAGTGTGTGTGTGTGTGTGTGTGTTGTTTTCCAAATGTTTTTCCGAATGTTTTTCCACTCCATACGATTAGGAGATCATGTTGATAAACGCGTTGATTATTGAGCTATTTTTTTTTTTTTTTACTTTTCACCACCTGTTAGTCAGTTACCATATCAGGTGTTCAGGGAACTTACCTACTTTCCCTAGACATGTAGCTTGGAGAGAGAGAGAGAGAGAGAGAGAGAGAGAGAGAGAGAGAGAGAGAGAGAGAGAAAATGTTTTATTACAAATAAATTTAGGACATTTTTTGAGATCATAACCTAAATTTAAGGCAGTTCTTAAGGGAACTTACTTAGGCCTAGTTCCCCTAGCGTAGCCCTATAACTTTGAGAGAGAGAGAGAGAGAGAGAGAGAGAGAGAGAGAGAGAGAGAGAGAGAGAGAGAGAGAGAGAGATCACTAGGAAAAATGGTTTCATCTAAATAAATTTAGGAAATCTTTGAGATCATAACCTGAATTTAAGATCCTTCTCTACCAACGTCAGAAGCTGATAAGAATTCTTATTTTAGGGGGGTGGGGGGGTGGGATGTGAAGGGGGCTGATTTTGGGGGGGGGTTGGTGATGAGGGGGTGTATATGAAGAGGGGAAGGAGATATTGATAGTACAAGGCTGCTTCCGTTTATTTGTTATCAAGCATAGAAGCGATAACGTTACTACCACAACTCGGAGATAAGATTTGAGGCTCTGTAGATACGCAGTTGATGTTGCCTACTTTCTGAGCAGTAATATCACGTGAAGTAATGTGAATGCTAATGTAATAGATGCTGATAATGTGTGTGTATATATTTATATATATATAATATATATATATATATATATATATATATATATATATATAGTATATATATGTGTGTGTGTGTGTGTGTGTAAATATATATGACTTATCTCTCTCTCTCTCTCTCTCTCTCTCTCTCTCTCTCTCTCTCTGTGTATATATATATATATATATATATATATATATATATATATATATATACATTATATATATATATACATATATATATATATATTATATATATAAATATATATATATATATATATATATATATATATAAATATATATTATATATATATTTCAAATAAGCCATATATAAATTAATACATTAAAGTCTGGATTCTCTTAACGACCTCGGGATCAGAGCCCCAGGCGAAATCACTCAAAGACTATGGTATCAGACCGGCCGGGATTTGAACCCTGGTCCAGGATACCTGTATGCCAGTGACCATACCAATCAGCCACGAAGATGAGACTACAGTTACTTTACCTTCCTCATATTAATACTGAACTTTACATAGCATGAGACTACAGTTTCTTTACATTACTCATACTATATATATATATATATATATATATATATATATATATATATATATATATATATATATATATATATATATATTATGAATATGAGTATTTATACAGACAAAATCATTATCAGCATACACAATTTTCTAGTACCCAAACTTGAAATCGCTAAAAAAAAATTGAATTTCGATAGGAATTTCAAGAAAATAAATGTATTTTTTCTTTTAAATAGCCTAATTTCTGGAATCTCAAGAAAATATATGTACACCACATCACGTATACCCTCAAAAACTTGGAAAAATAATTATGCTTTGTTTTAATGGAACCATTCCAGTATGTTTATAGTTTTTTTTTTTTATTGATATCAATTAATCTTATCTATTGATATTGATAAATAAGCACGGAAATGCAATACCTTTGCTTACTTAATTACCTCCGCCAATGAAATTGGGAGGAGGTTATGTTTTCACCCCTGTTTGTCCTTTTATCCGTTTGTTTGTTTGTGAACAACTTCCTGGCCACAATTTTACTCATAGACTAGTGAAACTTTCAGGGATTAATTTTGATGTTGAGAAGTGTAAGCGATTCCAATTTGAAAGTCCTAGGTCAAAGGTCAAGGTCAAGGAAAAGGTCGATCGAATTAACCCTCAGCTTAACACCAAGTTCGCACATGGCTGTCACACACACTTAAACACGCCAACGATCTAAATTGATTCTGGGAAAGGCAAACTGGTTTTGAGAAATAAGCCTCCTTGGCGGAGGTCTGCGCTCTCAGAGTGCTTTTCTAGTTACTTATACACTTCACTACTATTATGTTTCATTACCCGTAATGATATTTTGTAATTTCGCACATGGTATTCACACAGATTTCAAATAGCTTACGCTCTAAATCGATTCTGTTAAAGGCAAGCTGGTTTAAAAAGTAAGCTGTTGTGGCGGAGGTCTGCACTCTTAGACTGCTATTCTAGTCAATTATATACTCAACTACTATTATTCTTCATTATCC
>NC_090745.1:120412857-120430357 GCF_036898095.1 Palaemon carinicauda | reverse complement strand
ACCTGGGCCATACAGTAGCGCAAGACGACAACGCCCTGGGCTATACAGTAGCGCAAGACAGCAACGACCTGGGCTATACAGTAGCGCAAGGCAACAACGACCTGGGCTATACAGTAGCGCAAGGCAACGACGACCTGGGCTATACAGTAGCGCAAGGCAGCAACGACCTGGGCCATACAGTAGCGCAAGACAACAACGACCTGGGCTATACAGTAGTGCAAGACAGCAACGCCCTGGGCCATACAGTAGCGCAAGACGACAACGCCCTGGGCTATACAGTAGCGCAAGACAGCAACGACCTGGGCTATACAGTAGCGCAAGACGACAACGACCTGGGCTATACAGTAGCGCAAGACGACAACGACCTGGGCTATACAGTAGCGCAAGGCAACAACGACCTGGGCTATACAGTAGCGCAAGACAACAACGACCTGGGTTATACAGTAGCGCAAATTTATTGATATCAGAGCAGTGATACTGTACAGGGAAGTGTTTGTGGAGTCTTATCAGTATAGGTAAATACAGGACGTTATCAATCCTGATAAGAAACACGAAACTTTGCTGATAGACTCTCTAGACATACCTGAAATACTTTTTGGAGTTTTATTACTGAATATCTTCGATTTTGATTATCTCTCTCTTCTGTAAATGTATGTGTGATTTGCTGATGTTTACCTCCGCCAACGAAGGTGGAAGGAGGTTATGTTTTACCCCTTGTTTGTGTGTGTGTTTGTTTGTGAACTGCTTTCTGGCCACAATTTTAGTTGTAGAGTAATGAAACTTGTGTGATTTTTGTGTGTGTGTGTGTGTTTGTGAACAGCTTCATGGCCACAATATTAATTGTAGAGTAATGAAACTTGTGTAATTTGTGTGTGTGTGTGTGTGTGTGTGTGTTTGTTTGTTTGTGAACAGCTTCCTGGCCACAATTTTAAATGTTGAATAATGAAACTTGTGTGTGCGTGTGTGTTTGTGAACAGCTTCCTGACCATATTTTTAATCGTAGAGAAATGAAACTCGCATGGATTAACTGTTATGTAAAAAGCTGCAAATTATCAAATTTTGGAAGATCAAGGTCAAAGTTCAATGTCAAGGTCAAGTAAAATGTCCAATTCACGTAATCAGCCATAACAGAGACTTCAAACTTGGTTCATATTTGATTTTATGAAAATCCACGCTAATTTATATATTTTAAGGTCAAAGGTCAAGGTCAACGTTGAACAGAAGTTCAAGAAATAAGCTGCTGTGGTGGAGGTTTGCGCTGTACTAAGCGCTCGACTATTTTTTTTCTTTTTTTTTTTGAGTTGCAAATGATTTTGGATTTCTTAATTTCTTTTGACTTGAGTATACAAATGACCTTGACCATCCAAAATTAAACCATTTCCAGGTTTTTACATAACAGTTAATCCCTTCAAGTTTCATTACTCAACGATTAAAATTGGCTAAGAAGCTGTTGACAAACACACACACACACACACAAACACAAACAGGGGCGAAAAGACAACCTCCTTCCAACTTCGTTGGCGGAGGTAATCATTTGCTTTTTATATTGGCTCGAATCTCTTGAAACTGTTTGTAGTTAGTTTTGAAATGACATTCTGTGTTGTATGGGCTAATATTTGTGGGTCAAGTATTCATAATATACGGCGTCAATGACCTTAGATGTCTGGATGCCAGAAAACTTTAAATCAATCAATCAATCAATTCAAAATATATTCTCTTCTAGACACATTTGTGCGACAGGTAATCAAAATAGATTTGCTATTAAGCATATATTTTTTTGCCACAGGCTATAAAAAATAGATTTTCCATTAGACCTATATTTGTACGATAGGCAATAAGTGTATATTTCTTATTGGATTCATATGAGTGAGGCAAGTGATAACAGAATATAGTTCTTATTAGTTTCATATTAGTGAGGTAGGTAATAACAGAATATATTTCGTATTGGTCACATATCGAGGCAGTTAATAATAGAATATATTTACTAATAGGTACATTTTAGTGATGCAGGTAATCATATAATATATTTCCTATTGGGCACATATTAGTGAGGCAAGTAATGATAAAATATATTTTCTATTGGGCACATATTATCGAGGCAGGTAGTAATAGAATATATTTGCTATTGGGTACATATTAGTGGGGCAGGTAATAACAGAATATATTTCTTATTGGGCACATATTAGTGAGGCACGTAATAACAGACTATATTTCTTATTGTGCACATATTATTGAGGCAGATAACAGAATATATTTCTTATGGGGCACATATTAGTGAGGCAGATAACAGAATATATTTCTTATGGGGCACATATTAGTGAGGCAGATAACAGGATATATTTCTTATTGGGCACATATTAGTGAGGCAGATAACAAAATATATTTCGTATTGGGCACATATTAGTGAGGCAGATAACAAAATATATTTCTTATTGTGCACATATTATTGAGGCAGATAACAGAATATATTTCTTATGGGGCACATATTAGTGAGGCAGATAACAAAATATATTTCTTATTGTGCACATATTATTGAGGCAGATAACAGAATATATTTCTTATGGGGCACATATTAGTGAGGCAGATAACAGGATATATTTCTTATGGGGCACATATTAGTGAGGCAGATAACAGGATATATTTCTTATTGGGCACATATTAGTGAGGCAGATAACAAAATATATTTCGTATTGGGCACATATTAGTGAGGCAGATAACAAAATATATTTCTTATTGGGCACATATTAGTGAGGCAGATAACAGAATATATTTCGTATTGGGCACATATTAGTGAGGCAGATAACAAAATATATTTCGTATTGGGCACATATTAGTGAGGCAGATAACAGACTATATTTCTTATTGGGCACATATTTGTGAGGCAGATAACAGAATATATTTCGTATTGGGCACATATTAGTGAGGCAGATAACAAAATATATTTCTTATTGGGCACATATTAGTGAGGCAGATAACAGAATATATTTCTTATGGGGCATATATTAGTGAGGCAGATAACAGAATATATTTCTTATGGGGCATATATTAGTGAGGCAGATAACAGAATATATTTCTTATGGGGCACATATTAGTGAGGCAGATAACAGGATATATTTCTTATTGGGCACATATTAGTGAGGCAGATAACAAAATATATTTCGTATTGGGCACATATTAGTGAGGCAGATAACAAAATATATTTCGTATTGGGCACATATTAGTGAGGCAGATAACAAAATATATTTCGTATTGGGCACATATTAGTGAGGCAGATAACAAAATATATTTCGTATTGGGCACATATTAGTGAGGCAGATAACAAAATATATTTCTTATTGGGCACATATTAGTGAGGCAGATAACAGAATATATTTCTTATGGGGCACATATTAGTGAGGCAGATAACAGAATATATTTCTTATGGGGCATATATTAGTGAGGCAGATAACAGAATATATTTCTTATGGGGCATATATTAGTGAGGCAGATAACAGAATATATTTCTTATGGGGCATATATTAGTGAGGCAGATAACAGAATATATTTCTTATGGGGCATATATTAGTGAGGCAGATAACAGGATATATTTCTTATTGGGCACATATTAGTGAGGCAGATAACAAAATATATTTCGTATTGGGCACATATTAGTGAGGCAGATAACAAAATATATTTCTTATTGGGCACATATTTGTGAGGCAGATAACAGAATATATTTCTTATGGGGCATATATTAGTGAGGCAGATAACAGGATATATTTCTTATTGTGCACATATTAGTGAGGCAGATAACAGACTATATTTGTTATTGGGCACATATTAGTGAGGCAGATAACAAAATATATTTCGTATTGGGCACATATTAGTGAGGCAGATAACAGAATATATTTCTTATTGGGCACATATTTGTGAGGCAGATAACAGAATATATTTCGTATTGGGCACATATTAGTGAGGCAGATAACAAAATATATTTCGTATTGGGCACATATTAGTGAGGCAGATAACAGAATATATTTCGTATTGGGCACATATTAGTGAGGCAGATAACAGAATATATTTCGTATTGGGCACATATTAGTGAGGCAGATAACAGAATATATTTCTTATTGGGCACATATTAGTGAGGCAGATAACAGAATATATTTCTTATTGGGCACATATTTGTGAGGCAGGTAATAACAGTATATATTTCTTATTGGGCACGTATTATTGAGGCAGGTAATAATAGAATATATTTCTTATTGGGCACATATTAGTGAGGCAGGTACTAACAGAATATATTTCTTATTGGGCACATATTAGTGAGGCAGGTAATAACAGAATATATTTCTTATTGGGCACATATTAGTAAGGCAGGTAATTATAGAGTATATTTCCTATTGGGCACATATTATCGAGGCAGGTAATTATAGAGTATATTTCTTATTGGTCACATATTATCGAGGCAGGTAATAATAAAATATATTTCTTATTGGGCACATATTAGTGAGGCAGGTAATAACAGAATATATTTCGTATTGGGCACATATTAGTGAAGTAGGTAATAACAGAATATATTTCTTATTGGGCACATATTAGTGAGGCAGGTAATAACAGAATATATTTCTTATTGGGCACATATTAGTGAAGCAGGTAATAACAGAATATATTTCTTATTGGGCACATATTAGTGAGGCAGGTAATTATAGAGTATATTTCCTATTGGGCACATATTATCGAGGCAGAGAATAATGGAATATATTTACTATTGGGCACATATTAGTGAGGCAGGTAATAACAGAATATATTTCTTATTGGGCACATATTAGTGAGGCAGGTAATTATAGAGTATATTTCCTATTGGGCACATATTATCGAGGCAGGTAATAACAGAATATATTTCTTATTGGGCACATATTAGTGAGGCAGGTAATAACAGAATATATTTCGTATTGGGCACATATTAGTGAAGCAGGTAATAACAGAATATATTTCTTATTGGGCACATATTAGTGAGGCAGGTAATAACAGAATATATTTCTTATTTGGCACATATTAGTGAGGCAGGTAATAACAGAATATATTTCTTATTGGGCACATATTAGTGAGGCAGGTAATTATAGAGTATATTTCCTATTGGGCAAATATTATCGAGGCAGGTAATAACAGAATATATTTCTTATTGGGCACGTATTATCGAGGCAGGTAATAATAGAATATATTTCTTATTGGGCACATATTAGTGAGGCAGGTAATAACAGAATATCTTTCTTATTGGGCACATATTAGTGAGGCAGGTAATAACAGAATATATTTCTTATTGGGCACATATTAGTGAGGCAGGTAATAACAGAATATATTTCTTATTGGGCACATATTAGTGAGGCAGGTAATTATAGAGTATATTTCTTATTGGTCACATATTATCGAGGCAGGTAATAATAGAATATATTTCTTATTGGGCACATATTAGTGAGGCAGGTAATAACAGAATATATTTCGTATTGGGCACATATTAGTGAGGCAGGTAATAACAGAATATATTTCTTATTGGGCACATATTAGTGAAGCAGGTAATAACAGAATATATTTCTTATTGGGCACATATTAGTGAGGCAGGTAATTATAGAGTATATTTCCTATTGGGCACATATTATCGAGGCAGAGAATAATGGAATATATTTACTATTGGGCACATATTAGTAAGGCAGGTAATAACAGAATATATTTCTTATTGGGCACATATTAGTGAGGCAGGTAATTATAGAGTATATTTCCTATTGGGCACACATTATCGAGGCAGGTAATAACAGAATATATTTCTTATTGGGCACATATTAGTGAGGCAGGTAATAACAGAATATATTTCGTATTAGGCACATATTAGTGAAGCAGGTAATAACAGAATATATTTCTTATTGGGCACATATTAGTGAGGCAGGTAATAACAGAATATATTTCTTATTGGGCACATATTAGTGAGGCAGGTAATAACAGAATATATTTCTTATTGGGCACATATTAGTGAGGCAGGTAATTATAGAGTATATTTCCTATTGGTCACATATTATCGAGGCAGGTGGTAATAGAATATATTTACTATTGGGCACATATCAGTGTGACAGATAACAGAATATATTTCGTATTGGGCACATATTAGTGAGGCAGATAACAGAATATATTTCGTATTGGCCACATATTAGTGAGGCAGATAACAGAATATATTTCGTATTGGCCACATATTAGTGAGGCAGGTAATAACAGAATATATTTCTTATTGGGCACATATTAGTGAGCAGATAACAGAATATATTTTGTATTGGGAACATATTTTTGAGGCAGATAACAGAATATATTTCTTTTTGGGCACATATTAGTGAGGCAGATAACAGAATATATTTCGTATTGGGAACATATTTGTGAGGCAGGTAATAACAGAATATATTTCTTATTGGGCACATATTAGTGAGGCAGGTAATTAGCGAGTATATTTCCTATTGGTCACATATTATCGAGGCAGGTAATAATAGAATATATTTACTATTGGGCACATATTAGTGAGGCAGGGAATCCGACTCGTCCTCCTATTAATTAATGATACCTGGAACGAGGTGGAGAAGAAATTAGTCATATAATTACTGTACTAAAATCAAATGTTACAAATAAATAAAGGTTATATTTCCTATGTTACGTAACTATTTCAATAACTGTTGTGACTCAGGTTATGTTATTAAAACAAATATGGGTTATGATATTTGCGTTGTTGCGTAACTATTTCAGTGACTTGTAATTGCCAGATTATATTATTACAACAAATTAAGTTATATTTCCATTGTTACGTAAGTATTTCAATAACTGTTGTGACTGTCAGGTTATGTTATTAAAACGAATATGGGTTATGATATTTCCATTGATGCGTAGCTATTTCAATGTGTTGTGAGTGCCAGATTACATTATTACAACAAATATAAGTTGTGATATATCCATTGTTACGTAAGTATTTCAATAACTGTTGTGACTGTCAGGTTATGTTATTAAAACAAATATTGGTTATGATATTTCCATTGATGCGTAGCTATTTCAATGTGTTGTGACTGCCAGATTACATTATTACAACAAATATAAGTTATGATATCTCCATTGTTACGTAACTATTTCAATAACTGTTGTGACTGTCAGGTTTATGTTATTACAACAAATATGGGTTATGATATTTCCATTGTTACGTAACTATTTCAATGTGTTGTGACTGCCAGATTATATTATTACTACAAATATAAGTTATATTTCCATTGCTACGTAAGTATTTCAATAACTGTTGTGAATGTCGGGTTGTTATTAAAACAAATATGGGTTATGATATTTCCATTGATGCGTAACTATTTCAATGTGTTGTGACTGCCAGATTACATAATTATTATAACAAATATAAATTATGATATTTCCATTGTTACGTAAGTATTTCAATAACTGTTGTGACTGTCAGGTTATGTTATTAAAACAAATATGGGTTATGATATTTGCGTTGTTACGTAACTATTTCAGTGACTTGTAATTGCGAGATTATATTTTTACAACAAATAAGTTATGATATTTCCATTGTTACGTAAGTATTTCAATAACTGTTGTGAATGTCGGGTTGTTATTAAAACAAATATGGGTTATGATATTTCCATTGATGCGTAACTATTTCAATGTGTTGTGACTGCAAGATTTCATTAGTACAACAAATATAAGTTATGCTATTTCCATTATGTAAATATTTCAATAATTGTTGTGACTGTCAGGTTATGTTATTAAAACAAATATGGGTTATGATATTTGTTGTTACGTAACTATTTCAGTGACTTGTAATTGCCAGATTATATTATTACAACAAATATAAGTTATGATATTTCCATTATGTAACTATTTCAGTAACTGTTGTGACTGTCAGGTTTATGTTATTACAACAAATATGGGTTATGATATTTCCATTGTTACGTAACTATTTCAGTGACTTGTAATTGCCAGATTATATTATTACAACAAATATAAGTTACGATATTTCCATTATGTAACGATTTCAGTAACTGTTGTGACTGTCAGGTTATGTTATTAAAACAAATATGGGTTATGATATTTCCATTGTTACGTAACTATTTCAGTGACTTGTAATTGCCAGATTATATTAATACAACAAATGTAAGTTATGATATTTCCCATGTTACTTAACTATTTCAATAACTGTTGTGACTCAGGTTATGTTATTAAAACAAATATGGGTTATGATATTTGTTGTTACGTAACTATTTCAGCGACTTGTAATTGCCAGATTATATTATTACAACAAATATAAGTTATGATATTTCCATTGTTACGTAAGTATTTCAATAACTGTTGTGACTGTCAGGTTTATGTTATTACAACAAATATGGGTTATGATATTTCCATTGTTACGTAACTATTTCAGTGACTTTTAATTGCCAGATTATATTATTACAACAAATATAAGTTGTGATATATCCATTGTTACCTAACTATTTCAATAACTGTTGTGACTGTCAGGTTATGCTTTTAAAACAAATATGGGTTATGATATTTCCATTGTTAGGTAACTATTTCAGTGACTTGTAATTGGCAGATTATATTATTACAACAAATTTAAGTTATGATATTTCCCTTTTTGCGTAACTATTTCAATAACTGTTGTGACTGTCAGGTTTATGTTAGTACAACAAATATGGGTTATGATATTTACGTTGTTACGTAACTATTTCAGTGACTTGTGACTGCCGGATTATATTATTACAACAAATATAAGTTGTGATATTTCCATTATGTAACTATTTCAATAACTGTTGTGACTGTCAGGTTTATGTTATTACAACAAATATGGGTTATGATATTTCCATTGTTACGTAACTATTTCAGTGACTTGTAATTGCCAGATTATGTTATTACAACAAATATAATTTATGATATTTCCATTATGTAACTATTTCAATAACTGTTGTGACTGTCATGTTTATTTTATTACAACAAATATGGGTTATGATATTTACGTTGTTGCGTAAGTATTTCAGTGACTTGTAATTGCCAGATTATATTATTACAACAAATATAAGTTACGATATTTCCATTATGTAACGATTTCAGTAACTGTTGTGACTGTCAGGTTATGTTATTAAAACAAATATGGGTTATGATATTTCCATTGTTACGTAACTATTTCAGTGACTTGTAATTGCCAGATTATATTAATACAACAAATGTAAGTTATGATATTTCCCATGTTACTTAACTATTTCAATAACTGTTGTGACTCAGGTTATGTTATTAAAACAAATATGGGTTATGATATTTGCGTTGTTACGTAACTATTTCAGTGACTTGTAATTGCCAGATTATATTATTACAACAAATATAAGTTATGATATTTCCATTATGTAACTATTTCAGTAACTGTTGTGACTGCTAGGTTATATAAAAACTAATAATTAACAATTCGTATAACTCAACACAGTTATTATTTGTTGTTTTGTTAGGTATTTGGTACAAATGTGTACACGCCGTAAATCATCTTACCCCTAATGTATGATCACGACCTGCCTAGATCTTATTTCTTTCAAAATTATACGCAGTTTAGAGGTATTGTGCAAGCGTGACGTGCCTCCCATCGGCGGAGACAATTTAGTAATTATCTCGGCGACATCAAAGAGCGAAAATCGAGGGTTAAATATATAATGGACAAGAGTTCGGCTCTGTGAGAATCCACTCGGGGAGCGGCGAGCGGCGAGCTGCGAGCTGTTGCGGTTTCACGCTCCGTGTTGCGGGACGAAATTTAGTCCTTAATTCTTTTGATTATTTTTTTGTTGCTTTTGATCGGTTTTACTCCAACTTCAGTTGCGGGTTTCGGGTCTTTCATTATCCCTGTGCATTGTTGGCCTTGCGAATCAGCCATCATGTTCCGCGCTGCGATTAGATTTCAAAGGAACGATAATCATTTCTCCTCGGTACGATGGTGATGTATGGAGGTGTTTCCTCTTTGATGCTCGTGGACAAGGGGCCCTGGCGTTCCGGAGGGCGGTGTCTTTGATCTCTCGTTACTCCTACCGGCGATTTATGGCTACTTGGGCTTTTTGGGGTAGGCATTTTTACAGCCGTGGTGATATTGTAAAGCAGGGACAATGTTTATTTGGAGTTTATTTAAAGGCTGAAGCACGCGCATTTGTTCTTGAAGGCTGAGTCTTTGAAGAAGCAAAGTGGACGTCAGGGTTCAAGACTTATGTGGGAGACCAGAGGATGTGTGTGACTATAAATTATCATTAAGTGGTAACAGAGGAGATTGACTTTTATTGTTATTTTATCCAGACCGCAATATATAGATCAAAGTTTCCTTAAAAAACTTTAATGAAATTTTTTTTTTTTTTTTTTTTTTTTTTTTTTTTTTTTTTTTTTTCAGTTTACGTCTTACCAACTGTTGCACGAACGATAACATATATATTTGTTCTATTTGTTCTCCTTGAAAAAAAAGAAGAAAAAATGAAAAAAAAAAATCCTTTTCAACAATAATGATTTTTGCCAATTGGGAGGGTAACCTCGAAAAAAATTTGTTTCAAAATGTTTAGTGTAATAATTCTAATATAATTTACATCTTAGAAAATTCAAGTTTAATAGATAAAATTGTATTCTTTTATATCGCTTGAAAAAAATCAAGATTAATAGATAAAATTGTATTCTTTTTATATCGCTTGAAAAATTCAAGATTATAGTAGATAAAATTGTATTTTTCCTATCACTTTAAAAAGTCAAGATTAATAGATGAAATTGTATTTTTATCGTCTTAAAAAGTCAAGGTTAATAGATGAAATTGTATTTGTTTTTATCGCTAGTTGTATTGATGAAAATACATGCATTAATGTATGTGCAAAATCCTTTATGTATATTTGATATAAAACACACATCTATGATTTTTAACGTATTTTATATCGTTTAATTTATTTTAATCTTTTTAGATATTAAACTATTTTGTTTTGATAGTATCTATAAGATCTAAAACTATTTTATTTTGCTAATATCTATTAAGATATAAAACTATTTTATTTTGCTAATATCTATCAAGATATAAAAATTTTATTTTGCTAATATCTATTAAGATATAAAACTATATTATTTTGTTAATTTCTATGAAGATATAAAACTATTTTATTTTGCTAATATCTATCAAGATATAAAACTATTTTGTTTTGCTAATATCTATGAAGATATAAAACTATTTTATTTTGCTAATATCTATCAAGATATAAAACTATTTTGTTTTGCTAATATCTATCAAGATATAAAACTATTTTATTTTGCTAATATCTATCAAGATATAAAACTATTTTGTTTTGCTAATATCTATCAAGATATAAAACTATTTTATTTTGCTGATATCTATCAAGATATAAAACTATTTTATTTTGCTGATATCTATGAAGATATAAAACTATTTTATTTTGCTGATATCTATGAAGATATAAAACTATTTTATTTTGATAGTAGCTATGAAGATATAAAACTATTTTATTTTGCTAATATCTATTAAGATATAAAACTATTTTATTTTGCTGATATCTATTAAGATATAAAACTAATTTATTTTGCTAATATCTATTAAGATATAAAACTATTTTATTTTGCTAATATCTATTAAGATATAAAACTTTTATTTTGCTAATATCTATTAAGATATAAAACTTTTATTTTGCTGATATCTATTAAGATATAAAACTATTTTATTTTGCTAATATCTATTAAGATATAAAACTATTTTATTTTGCTAATATCTATTATGATATAAAACCATTTTATTTTGCTAATATCTATTAAGATATTAAACTATTTTATTTTGCTAATATCTATTATGATATAAAACTATTTTATTTTGCTGATATCTATTAAGATATAAAACTTTTATTTTGCTAATATCCATTAAGATATAAAACTATTTTATTTTGTTAATATCTATTAAGATATAAAACTATTTTATTTTGCTAATATCTATCGAGATATAAAACTTTTATTTTGCTAATATCCATTAAGATATAAAACTATTTTATTTTGCTAATATCTATTAAGATATAAAACTATTTTATTTTGCTGATATCTATGAAGATATAAAACTATTTTATTTTGCTAATATCTATTAAGATATAAAACTATTTTATTTTGCTAATATCTATGAAGATATAAAACTATTTTATTTTGCTAATATCTATTAAGATATAAAACTATTTTATTTTGCTAATATCTATGAAGATATAAAACTATTTTATTTTGTTTAATATCTATGAAGATATAAAACTATTTTATTTTGCTAATATCTCTTGATATATATAACTGTTATTTTCTTAATATATCTGAATATATGAAATTTTTAGTTTGCTTACCTCATCAATCGGTTCAAGAGAGGGAATTTTTTTTTTTTTTTTTTTTTTTTTTTTTTTTTTTTTTTTTTTTTTTTTTTTTTTTTACAAATGGAGGCAACTGCATCAGTGCATCTCACGCGGTACACTGTAAGCATATCTATGTTTTAGCCGCATCGTTTCGGTTTTTAGCTGCACCCACTTTTTAGCCTTTAATTTAACCGCTTTCTTTTAGTTTTTACTTCAGATTGCAATTAGTCGGTTTTCCCCAAGTTGCATTAGGGCGTTGAGTGGCCCACCAAGCCCCAACGCTGCCCATATCAAAATATATATATATATATATATATATATATATATATATATATATATATATATATATATATATATATATATATATATATATATATATATATAGTTTTTTATCTATTCATCATTATTTCTCGTAGTTTATATATTTATATCCTTTCTTCACAGAGCTATTTTCCATGTTGGAGCCCCTGGGCTTATAACATCCTGCCTTTCCAACTAGTGTTGTAGCTAAGCTAATAATAATATTAATCATCATCAAATGGATACACAATTGAAAGGAAACCTGCTAGGTACAAGTGATTGGTTGAAAAAAATAATTCTAACCAATCAGCTAGTAGAAAACGTTTCCGAGCTAAAAGGGCACCTCTGCAAGTCGGTGAGAATGCGCCTCATTAAGAAAAAAAGATTAGTGTAATCTGTTTCCACAACTTGTTTCATGTTACATTGTCCTATGTACTTCGTTACTATTTGTCTCTGATGTGCTTTTTTTTATTACCTCCGCTAACGAAGTTGGAAGGAGGTTATGTTTTACCCCCTGCTTGTGTGCGTGTTTGTTTGTGAACAGCTTCCTGCCCAAAATTTAATTTTAGGGTAATGAAACTTTTATGGATTAACTATTATGTAAATAACAGGAAAGTTCTAAATTTTGGAGGTCAAGGTCAAAGGTCAAGGTTACGGTCGAGCAAAAGGTCGAGAAATAAGCTGCCGCGGCGGAGGTCAGCGCTTTCCTGAGTGCCCCTGTACTTCTGTGTGCAATAATATGACCTTTAACATTTCCGGTCTGTTGCACAATTGCATGAAAAAAGAGAGAGAGAGAGAGAGAGAGAGAGAGAGAGAGAGAGAGAGAGAGAGATTACCCGTCAACAAGAAAGGGGACAGAACGCGTTAGATCCCAAACAGGAAAAAAGGTAAAAAAAGACTAATTTCATTTAATTGAAAATAAAATGGATGTATTTTAATCATAACTTCCGGAATAATGTTTTTTTAATGTTATTATATAAAGATGACTGTAATCTTTCTCTTAAAACTACTCTCGTAAAAAATTGAATGTGTTAATAGTTATCTGAGAGTGATAATTTTGGAATGTTCACTCTAAATAAGTCCGTAGAATTGGTGTTTACTCCGGGTGTCCGAATGTTTTCTTTTATTTTTATTATTTCCTCCGCCAACAAAGTTGGTAGGAGGTTATTGTTTTTGCCTCTTATTTGTCTGTTTATCCGTTTGTCTGTTAGTTTGTGAACTACTTCCTGGACACAATTTTACTCATAGTGAAACTTTCAGGGATTAAGTGATATGTTGAGATGTGGAAGTAATTTAATTTTGAAAGTTTCGTCAAAGGTCAAGGTCAAGGTCTAGCAAAAGGTCGAGAAATAAGTTGCCGTGGCGGAGGTCACAATTTTACTCATAGAGTAGTGAAACTTTCAGGGATTAATTGATATGTTGAGATGTGGAAGTAATTTAATTTTGAAAGTCTTAGGTCAAAGGACAAGGTCAAGGTCTAGCAAAAGGTCGAGAAATAAGTTGCCGTGGCGGTCACAATTTTACTCATAGAATAGTGAAACTTTCAGGGATTAATTGATATGTTGAGATGTGGAAGTAATTCAATTTTGAAAGTCTTAGGTCAAAGGACAAGGTCAAGAACGAGTAAAAGGTCTCCCGAATTAACCCTTACCTCAACCCCAAGTTCGCATATCGTTGTCGCACATACTTCAAATACGCCTACGGTCTTAAATTGATTCTGGGAAAGGCAAGCTGGTTTCGCGAAATAAATTGCCGTGGTGGAGGTCTGCACTTTCAGAGCGCTTTTCTAGTCTCAATCATTTGTAGAGCGATAATCTATACTAACCAAGAAAAAAAATTCACTGGCCTCAAAATTGCATACTAAATCGTTCATAAAATAAAGTATACAAAAATGTAAATACATTTTATAAGAGGAAAAAGATTTATCTAATGCTTAAGGGATAGTGCAGATCAATTTTGAGATTCTAGAAGACCACCACAAAAAATTACATGGTTTTTTGTGATTTAAAATTGACAGTAGATATTCCCATAAATTTAAGATTTTTAAGATGTTTCAATCATTTTATTTATGAGTTTGATAGAAAGATATGAAATTCTTGTATCAAAATGGGACGTAAAGAGATTTTTTTAAGAAATCTTCAAAATCGACTTTTTAATTTTCTTTGATTTGCATGTTTTGAGTGAAAGTGTAGAATTTATGGTTTATCCCATCGTAAATATTTTTTTTTTTCTCTTTTTAAAGCACATCCTTACACGTAATTCGTGAACTTAACTTATTTTTGTTTTTGCCACAAGCCTCTTACTTTATAGTCTAGACAATAGCAGTTTCGATAATCTTTTCAGCACATTGATCTTGTAGACCAGTACCTGTTGATTGGATCTCTCTCTCTCTCTCTCTCTCCTCTCTCTCTCTCTCTCCTCTCTCTCTCTCTCTCTCTCTCAGAAATTTAGAAGATATCAATTGAAAAATTTAAATTAAGCTCCTACATTAAATCGTGACAATTTGATAGACACTGGCTATCAAACTAAACATAAGGGACTATTATCTCTCTCTCTCTCTCTCCTCTCTCCTCTCTCTCTCTCTCTCCCTCTCTCTCTCCTCTCTCTCTCCTCTCTCTCTCTCTCTCTCGTATTATCTATGTACCCATTTCTTGCACGTTACAGCCAATTCTTAACACAAAGTCTGCCAAGAAATCTTCAACAGAATAACATGTTTAAAAACTTTGCGTAACCATCCTCTCTCTCTCTCCTCTCTCTCTCTCTCTCTCTCTCTCTACCTCTCCTCTCCTCTCTCTCCTCTCCTCTCTCTCTCTCCTCCCCCACATTTCCCACAGCCCTCAGAGTTGTCAACCGTTAAAATAAATGTTTTTCTCAAAATACGATCTTAGTCATTTTCGGAAAAATGTTTCTTTGGCAAAAAAATGGATCGTCAGAGAAATATTTATAAATTACGTGAAAATGAAATTGTAAAATAAATCCTCTTTAGATTATAGCCTTCTTATCTATCGACATGAAACAGGTCAAGATTTTCTTTTATGGAAAAACATCTATATGTCTGTCTATCTGCCTATTTATTTATCTATCTATCTCTATTTATCTGTCTATCTGCCTATTTATTTATTTATCTATCTGTCTATTTATTTATCTATCTGTCAATTTGTCTATCTGCCTATTTATCTATCTCTCTCTAATTATTTATCTGTCTATCTGCCTATTTATATATCTCTGTATCTGCCTATCTATTTTCCTATTTATTTATCGATTTACCTATTTATCCATCTATCTATCTATCTACCTCTCTGTCTATTTATCTACCTACCATTCTATCTGCTTATTTACCTATATGTCTGTCTGTCTATTTACCTATTGATCTATCTATATACCTATCTGACTATTTGTCTATCTATCTTTCTATCATCATGCGCTTACTCATTCTATTGCCAATCCATCAGAATCAGCGACCTGTCAAAAAGTTGACCAGTCAGCATGTATGGAGAGGGAGAGAGAGAGAGAGAGAGGAGGAGGGGAGAGAGAGAGAGAGAGAGAGGGGGGGGGGGGTGGGGAACCACCAAATCTAACTCAAGGACAATATCCATCATCTCTGGATAGCTTTTGTATAACAACGACGCATTTTGGAATAATTACAATATATTTTCATCCATATTTTTTTTTTTTAATAGCCGTTCAGAAATTCAAACATGAGCCAGAAGAATATGGTCTTGCATTCTTGTTATGATAGGAAGGGTATAAAATATATCGCTTTAAAGGTTTCTTTAAAGGCCCTCGTGAATGGCAGGGGCAAGGGACAGTGACATTACCCTAGCAAGAAGGACAATGCTCTAGAGACTGACCATATGTACATATGATCAGCCCAAGCTAGGACTAAGGAGGGCCAGGCAATGGCTGCTGATGACTCAGCAGATAGACCTATAGGGTCTCCCAAACCCCCCCAATCTTAGCTCACAAGGAATGGTACGGTTGCAGCTACCAAAGGAGCTAACGAGTTTGAGCGGAACCCCAGTCTGGCGTTCACCAGTCAGGGACGGTTACCACATCGGGCCATTACATTACAGTACTGAGAATACAGGTAATGGACGAGTAATAGCTGTATTAGCGCATTCTGTCACATTACAGGCAGTCTGTAACCGCGTTGTAACCCCCGTTCAAGGAAAATTAATTTCACGCCAACAGGATTTTGTTTGAGAAAATTATACGTTGGTCAAATAAGTTTTACCAATATTTTAGTGAGCTTCGATAACGTTAGGATAAGTGATTTCATTGAGGAGAGAGAGAGAGAGAGAGAGAGAGAGAGAGAGAGAGAGGAGAGAGAGAGAGAGAGAGAGAGAGAGAGAGGTACTGAAACACAAGATGGGGCGGAATTCAGTCCTTGTTTGGATCACCTTCGGAAAAAGATGTAAAACACCAGTTCACGAACCGTCTCTCTCTCTCTCTCTCTCTCTCCCTCTCTCTCTCTCCTCTCCCTCTCTCTCTCCTCCTCTCTCCTCTCTCTCTCTCGTCATAGTCTTCTTTCCTCATTATCGCATCTCTCTTCCGATTCATCATCCACATTTTCTCTCTCATCATCCACATTTTCTCTCTCTCTCTCTCTCTCTCTCTCTCTCTCTCTCTCTCTCTCTCTCTCTCATTATCCACATTCTCTCCCTCCCTCTCTCATCATCCACATTCTCTCTCTCTCTCTCCCTCTCTCTCATTATCCACATTCTCTCCCTCCCTCTCTCATCATCCACATTTTCTCTCTCTCTCTCTCTCTCTCTCTCTCTCATCATCCACATTTTCTT
>NC_090745.1:120394083-120412357 GCF_036898095.1 Palaemon carinicauda | reverse complement strand
AGAGAGAGAGAGAGAGAGAGAGAGAGAGAGAGAGAGAGAGAGAGAGAGAGAGAGAGATTGAAAATCGATATTTGTTATTTTTAATTAAAAAGAGATGTCTAAACGTACAAATCTGATTATAATGTTATACAGCACATGTACAGTTCTAGGCACACACTGACCACACTATGCACATACAGAGAGAGAGAGAGAGAGAGAGAGAGAGAGAGAGAGAGAGAGAGAGAGACTATAGATTGAAAATAGATATTTATGGCTGTTGGTGAATTTGCAAGTCTTTTGTTATTTTTATTAAAAGGGGATTTCTGAACGTACAAGCTAATCAGAATGTTATACAACACATGTACAGTTTTAGGCAGAGAGAGAGAGAGAGAGAGAGAGAGAGAGAGAGAGAGAGAGAGAGAGAGAGAGAGAGAAAGTTGAAAATTATAATCAATTGGTAGTTGTCTAGTGAATAATGAATATTCAACCCTTGTTACTCGCTTTGTAAACGCGATCTCCGATCGGCCAATCTCCTCGAAGAGA
The DNA here is from genome assembly GCF_036898095.1 of Palaemon carinicauda. Taxonomy (NCBI): domain Eukaryota; kingdom Metazoa; phylum Arthropoda; class Malacostraca; order Decapoda; family Palaemonidae; genus Palaemon; species Palaemon carinicauda. The sequence continues at coordinate 120,411,835 of NC_090745.1, read as the reverse complement.
TTTAAGTTTGTTCAGTGCATTTTGATGTAACACCTTACACACGAGTACACACGGAGTACACACGAGTACACATGCTCATTATGTAAACACGCCGGAGTGTACGATCTGGAATATCCAAAGCTTATTGCATTATTCTTGTTTATAGACAGGCTCGGTTGGAGGTATCGGCTTGGACATTAGCCTCGTACCTGGAGAGAGGTACTCGCTCTAGGTACCAGGTACCTGGCCAGGTATCCAGGTACATTGGGATGGCTCATGCATATTCATTCTGCATTATTTGAATAAACAAGACTGTTTATGCCCGTAGTCTTAAATTTGTTTAATCCTAAAGAATATTGATTTGCAATGCTCATCTGACATTTGAGATAAGAGTTTTGAATGTGTTCATAATTGCATTTTCTCATCTTATTTTCGTTTTATAATTTTCAGTTCTGATTTATATCTCAGTCAAATGTTTTTTTATGTTGCACAGGCTGACATAAGTCTTTTTATAGTTTATATAAGAAATATCTGTTTTAATGTTGTTTATGTTTTTAAAATATTCTATTTTAATTGCTCATTACTTCTCATATCGTCTATTTATTTCCTTATTTCCTTTCCTCATCGGGCTATTTTTCCCTGTTGGAGCCCTTGGGCTTAGGGCATATTGCTTTTTCATTTATTTCCTTATTTCCTTTCCTCACTGGGCTATTTTTCCCTGTTGGAGCCCTTGGGCTTAAGGCATCTTGCTTTTTCATTTATTTCCTTATTTCCTTTCCTCACTAGGCTATTTTTCCCTGTTGGAGTCCTTGGGCTTATGGCATCTTGCTTTTTCATTTATTTCTTTATTTCCTTTCCTCATTGGGCTATTTTTCCCTTTTGGAGCCCTTGGGCTTATGGCATCTTGCTTTTTCATTTTATTTCCTTATTTCCTTTCCTCACAGGGCTATTTTTCCTTGTTGGAGCCCTTGGGTTTATAGCATCTTGCTTTTCTAACTAGGGTGTAGCTTAGCTAATAATAATAATAATAATAATAATAATAATAATAATAATAATAATAATAATAATAATTCAGTTTTATTCAGACTATAAATGCTTTGATTTACGAAGAAATAATAATAATGATAATAACAATAATAATAATCATAATAATAATAATATTTGAGTTTTATTCAGACTATAATTGCTTTGATTTACGAAGAAATAATAATAATAATAATAACAATAATAATAATCATAATAATAATAATATTTGAGTTTTATTCAGACTATAATTGCTTTGATTTACGAAGAAATAATAATAATAATAATAACAATAACAATAATAATAATCATAATAATGATAATATTTGAGTTTTATTCAGACTATAATTGCTCTGATTTACAAAGAAATCAATTTAGACGCTGACTTCAATTCTGAGTTCCGGATTTATATTTTCATCATTGGATCTTATTGTCTGAAGAGAGATTAGCTCACAGAATTATAACAATGTCAGGTATGGGACCTTTCTTAACCCCCCCCCCCCACTGACCTGGCCTTCTTTCGAGACGGCCTTGTTCAAACCCTATGTCTTAACCATATTATTTTTTACTTTCATACCACGTACAGAGGCGAATATGCAATTACTAGTGTACTCGACCGTCCAAAATGACGGTTGAATACCCTCCTCTCATCAAGGTATGACTACTCCTCTCCCCCTACCCAAGGGATGGGAAGAGACCGTGTAGTTATAACTTATTATCTGCTATATGTACACGCGTACGCATGTGTATGTATACAGTATATATATATATATGTATATATATATACATATATATTTATATATATATATATATATATATATATATATATATATATATATATATATATATTTGTATATATATATATATATATATATATATATATATATATATATTTATATTTATATATATATATCTATATATATATCTATATATATATTTATATTTATATATATATATCTATATATATATCTATATATATATATTTATATATATATCTATATATATCTATATATATAGATATATATATATATATATATATATATATATATATATATATATTATATATATATATATATATGTATGTGTATATATATACAGTATATGTGTGTGTGTATTTCTATAAATGTAACGTCAAATTGAAATACGATAATAAATTAGTGACACATTATCCACTTGAATATGTTTCTACACCAACGGAAAGTACATATCAATATTTTAGGGCTACTGTACAAGGAGCTAATAATCGAATCTGGAAAGACTAATAAAAATCTAAAACTTGATTATCTCTACTGTTTGGCTCTCTCTCGTTTTAGTCCGAGTTCGTAATTCATCGATCAAGATTAACTTCTCATTGATCAGTTGTTCAGTTCTAGAGTATTTACGGAATTAGACGAAAATTCGAGAAAAACGTACGAAGTTTTCTGAGCGACCGCGCGAAGCGTGGAACAAGGCTCCTCAAATATTCTAACTGACATATTGAGTCTCCGTTTTCTTTTCCAAAATAAAGTGATTCAGTTTGAAGAATTTAATTCTTGATGTTCCTTTGAATGTTATTTTATGTTCCTTTACAACACGGCAGATTGATTGTTAATGAATTAACCTTTATTTCATAAGGGGAATTAGGATTTTGTAAAGGGAATATCTTAAGAAGCGGATGAACTAAGAGAATTAAATTAAAGCCAGACATTTTTCTGTAGTGTGTCTCATTTATTTTGGAAGTTTGTGGTACAATGACATAATGGCTTTCTGTCGTACATTTAGATTTTGAAATTATTTCAATTTTATTATCTTTTGAATTAAAGTATAATGTTATTACAAATGTTTCTTGTAGAATTTATTTTTATCATTTAAATATTCATAATGATAATGAAATTTTAGGTAGTCTGAAAAAAGTGATGGTGTTAAAGGATATTTGCCTAAAAGTGCAAGTCTAGAAATCAATTATTGTACTTTATTATTGTTACTGTTATTGTAGGTAGTGAACCCACTAAGGTACAACTAAGGTACCAGCCACCCGTTGAGATACTAATCGGGTAGGTGAATCAGTAGAACTTCAAATGTTCAAAGTTGGAGCAAATGTTTTTATGTTGAACAGGCTGACACGAGTCTTTTTATAGTTTATATTATGACATACCTGTTTTTGACGTTGTTAATAGTTTATATAGGACATATCTGTTTTGACGTTTTTACTGTTTTTAGAATGATTTATTGTTAATTTCATTCTCATTATTTATTTATTTTCTCATTTCCTTTCCTCACTGGGCTATTTTTCCCTATTGGAGCCCTTGGGCTTATGCCATCATGTTTTTCCAACCAAGGTCGTAGCTTGGCTAGTAGTAGTATTAATAATAATAATAATAATAATAATAATACCGCTAGATAGTTATTGGGTCCTTTGGCTGGCCAGATATTACTGCATTGGATCTCTTCCTGGTTACGACTATTTTTACTTTGCTTACACATACACCGAATAGTCTGGCGTATTCTTAACACAGTCTCCTCTTTCCTCATACACCTGACAAAGCTGAGATTATCAAACATTTCTTTTTCACTCGAGGGGTTAACGACTGTACTGTAATTGTTCAGTGGCTACTTTCCTCTTGATAAGGGTAGAAGAATCTCTTTAGCTATGGTAAGCAATTCTTCTAGGAGAAGGACACTCAAAAATTAAACCATTATTTTCTATTCTTGGGTAATGCCATAACCTCTGTACCATGGTCTTCCACTGTCTTGGGTTAGAGTTCTCTTGCTTGAGGGTACACTCGGACACACTAATGTATGTTTCGTTTATTTCCTTTCCTCACGAGGCTTATTTTGCTGTTGGAGTCCTTGGGCTTACAGCTTCTTGCTTTTCCAACTAGGGTTATAGCTAATAATAATAATAATAATAATAATAATAATAATAATAATAATAATAATAATAATAATAATAATTGGCAACACTGATCATAAAAAGAATGCGTTAACCCCAATGGTTCAATTATAATAATGATAATAATAAAAAGAGCAGCAATTCATAATGTCGCCAACAGAAATGAATAGACCAGAAGCATAAACTTTCATAAACTTTCTTTCTCTCGGAGCACGGGTCTCTCCACCTCCCTGAGAGAAAAATCCACCTAACTCCTCATTATGAGACGTGAAAGGGGATATTATGCGTCAGGGCGTACAATGAGTATGATGAATAGACTCTCGCCATGGCTGGTTTCGGGTGGCGTTTTTGGGGGCACCCAAAAGTGCCACGAAATAGAAAGAGAGAAGAAAGAAATGTAGAGTAGAGGTCCGGTCGGGTAAAGAACGAATGAAAAAAATTGGCGGGCATTTTAGTTGGCGTTGATTAGAAGTTGATGTTTTAATTTCTTCTGCTTATCATATTTTTACTTATGATATTGATTAAGCAGTCATTCTTATAATATTAAATCATATGTAACAGATTAATTACTCTGTAAGTGGTATTGCTTTAAAATCGCAAATTTAAAAACCCGTCAATTCTCTCGACATTCACCCACTTTGTCAAAACAACCGTCTGGTTCGGCACCACTAGGCCTTACGGAAAAACAGCCATAGCCTGCTCTCTCTCTCTCTCTCTCTCTCTCTCTCTCTCTCTCTCTCTCTCTCTCTCTCTCTCTCTCTCTCTCTTTGCATACAAAATAGCAAATACTTTGAATAGTCTTCAAGCCCATGTAGTAAACAGTAACACGGTGAAAGAGTTCAAGAATAAGTGAGACAAGATCATAAGAACTCTCTAAAATGCTTAAACTAAATTGTTGTCTTTGAGACATTCAAAATCCTTGTAACACTCTCTCTCTCTCTCTCTCTCTCTCTCTCTCTCTCTCTCTCTCTCTCTCTCTCTCTCTCTCTCTCTCTGCCATATGTGATAGTTATAAATATCGCTCTACCGTATAGTTTGACTGTTTTATACATCGTGTGTTTCGTGAGATATATCGCCTTTGTTTTCATAGTTGGTTTCCACAACTATCACATGACCGCTTGTAATTTATTATTATTATTATTATTATTATTATTATTATTATTAGCCAAGCTACAACCTTAGTTGGAAAAGCAAGATGCTACAAGCCCAAGGGCTACAACAGGGAAAAATAGCTCAGTGAGGAAAGGAAATAAGGAAATAAATAACCGATGAGAAAAAATTAACAATTAATTATTTTAAAAACAGCAACAACATATTTACAGATATGTCATATAAAAACTATAAAAAGACTTATGTCAGCCTGTTCAACATGAAAAAATATTATAATTTTTGATTGTCTTTGCAAATTTTAAAATGTAAAAGTAGTTTAATCATCTTTGCCTAAAGCTTAACATTAATTAGTGAAGGCCGATGTGGTAATGTCCCTGACTGGTGAACGCCAGACAGGGGTTCGAGTCCCGCTCTAACTCGTTGATTTCTTTGGTCGATGCAACCTCGCTATCCTTGTGAGCTAAGGATGGAGGGTTTGGTCGAGCCTATAGGTGTATCTGCTGAGTCTTCAGCAGCCATTGCCTGGCCCTCCTTGGTCCTTGGATAGAGAGGGGGCTTGGATGCTGATCGTATGTATATATGGTTAGTCTCTTAGGCATTGTCCTGCTCTATAGGACAATGGGAGAGGGGGCTTAAGCGCTGATCGTATGTATATATGGTCAGTCTCTAGGGCATTGTCCTGCTTGATAAGGCAATGTCACTGTCCCTTCCCCCTGCCATTCATGAGAGGCCTTTAAACCTTTAAACCCATTGATTGATTTAGAGTTCTCTGGCATCCTGACATCGAAGGTCATTGACGCCGATATCGTTTGTAATAAATAGATAATACATATATACATATACCAAGGCACTTCCCCCAATTTTTGGGGGTAGCCGACATCAACAAATGAAACAAAACGAAATAAAAAAATAAAAAATAGATAATAAATAATAAAAGAATTTTATTTTTAAAACCATTAAAATAATAGTTTGTTACATTTAGAATTGTGTTCAATACAAAATTTAAAATGTAAATACTTAGAGCTAAAGTCAATAATAGTAACGACTATCAATATAATTTATTCGAAGGAATTGGCTGAAGTTAGTGACTATTCATTTAAAGGTTTAAAGGCTGCTCATGAATGGCAAGAGGCAAGTGACAGTGACATTACCCTATCAAGCAGGACAATGACCTAGAGACTGACCTCATATTATTATTATTATTATTATTATTATTATTACTTGCCAGGCTACAACCCTAGTTGGAAAAGCAAGATGCTATAAGCCCAAGGGCTCCAACAGGGAAAAAATAGCCCAGTGAGGAAAGGAAATAAGGAAATAGATAAATTATGAGAATAAGTTAACAATATATCATTCTAAAAACAGTAACAGCGTCAAAACAAATATGTCCTATATAAACTATTAACAACGTCAAAAACAGATATGTCATATATATATATATATATATATATATATATATACATATATATATATATATATATATATATATATATATATATATATATATATATATATATATAAAAGACTCATGTCAGCCTGGTCAACATAAAAACATTTGCTCCAACTTTGAACTTATGAAGTTCTACTGATTCAACTACCCGATTAGGAAGATCATTCCAGAGTAATACATATGATCATAGCCCATGCCCCTCTCCTCTCAAACTAGGACACAGGAGGACCGGGCAATGGCTGCTGATGACTCAGCAGATGGACCTATAGAATCCCCCCCAAACTCCCCATCCTTAGCTCACAAGGATGGTGAGGTTGCAGCGACCAAAGCAACTAAAGAGTTTGAGCGGGACTTGAACCCCAGTCTGGCATTCACCAGTCAGGGACGTTGCCAAATAGGCCAGCACAACCCTAAGTATGTGTTTTTATAGGGCTTTAAAATCCCTCAATAATAGTAACAACAGTGCTATAGAAGTAATAGTCTCTATATATAATAATAATAATAATAATAATAATAATAATAATAATAATAATAATAATAATCTTTATTTCAGCAAAAGCCATATACTGAGTTACAATAAGGGTACAGTGATCTTACACTTTTGACATCGGTAAAAAAAAGATGAGATATGCAATAATATCAGTGATATATTATAAACATCAATTAGGGCCATTGATAATAACTTTGATGACTAGAAACTGTATCAGTAATGCTGTATTATAACTACATTACCTACTAAATGCTAATACATGGAAAATAGAGATACATTTGCATCAAAATCACACGTTTAATAGGTTTTAATGAAGATGGAAACTTTACATTAGATTTGGCCATAGGGGAGAAAAATGTGGTTCTCTTCTGCCCCTGGGCTTATAGCATCTTGCTTTTCCAACTAGAGTTGTAGCTTGGATAGTAATAATAATAATAATAATGATTTTCACCATCAGCCGTAACTAGTCCACTGCAGAACAAAGGCCTCAGACACGTCCGTATCCATGTTTAAAGGTTTCAAGTCTGTTCATGGATGGCAGAAGCAAGGGGTAGTGCCATTACCCTACCAAGCAGGGTACTCCCCTAGAGAAAAGCCATATAAATGCATATAACCAGCGCCCAAGCCCCTTCTCCACCCAAGCTAGAACCAGGGAGGGCTAGGCAATGGCTGCTTGGATTTGGACATTTTTCATCAACAAGCGTGCTATTGTGGCCTGGTGATGGTGGGAGGATTTTGTCTGATCACTCACAGCATACCAACCTATAGTCCATTTCTTTTATCGATTCATATTTGCACCGACTCGCAACGGTGCCCTTTTAGCTCGGAAAAGTTTCCTGGTCCCTGATTGGTTAGAATTATCTTGTCCAACCAATCAGCGATCAGGAAACTTTTCCGAGCTAAAAGGGCACCCTTTTAGCTCGGAAAAGTTTCCTGGTCCCTGATTGGTTAGAATTATCTTGTCCAACCAATCAGCGATCAGGAAACTTTTCCGAGCTAAAAGGGCACCCTTTTAGCTCGGAAAAGTTTCCTGGTCCCTGATTGGTTAGAATTATCTTGTCCAACCAATCAGCGATCAGGAAACTTTTCCGAGCTAAAAGGGCACCCTTTTAGCTCGGAAAAGTTTCCTGGTCCCTGATTGGTTAGAATTATCTTGTCCAACCAATCAGTGATCAGGAAACTTTTCCGAGCTAAAAGGGCACCCTTTTAGCTCGGAAAAGTTTCCTGGTCCCTGATTGGTTAGAATTATCTTGTCCAACCAATCAGCGATCAGGAAACTTTTCCGAGCTAAAAGGGCACCCTTTTAGCTCGGAAAAGTTTCCTGGTCCCTGATTGGTTAGAATTATCTTGTCCAACCAATCAGCGATCAGGAAACTTTTCCGAGCCAAAAAGGGCACCGTTGCGAGTCTGTGCTAATATGACTCTCTAAAAGAAATGGACTTTAGTGTGGATGGACCTAACTATTACAGCTTCACTGATCATAGCGATACACAAACCCCTTTCACTAAGATCAGGTATACGCAGCTCAGCGTTAAGGTATCCCCACTCACGCAGTATGAATAACAAACGCTATTTTCGAGGGCTTCTATGGTTTGTTCCCACGGGTTTCGAGTGAGGTCACTCCTCCGTAGGGAGAAGCAAAGTCTATAGACCTTGGGTAGAAGCATAAGGCCCCTCATATGGCCGAAATGTTAAGGAGCAGCAGGAGGTCCGGCGAGGAGGTGACGACGAGATTGGCCTGGGAGAATAATCTGTCTGGTGGAATGAGGCAAGCAGATTGGATGGGGTTGCCAGATACCGCTATACTTTAGAATTTGATTTTAGCTGTCGGGTGATTCTAGAATTTCAATTTTAGGTGTTCGCTGGTTCTAGAATTTTGTTTTAAAAATGAGAGGGGTGTAGGCGTAATTAATTTCCGTAGTTTTATTTTTCTTGAATTGAGGATTTATTTCTTTATTTGTTTATTTATTATTATTATTATTATTATTATTATTATTATTATTATTATTATTATTATTATTATTATTATTATTGTTGTTGTTAATAATTATTTTTATTCTTCTTCTTCTTCTTATTATTATTATTATTCTTCTTATTATTATTCTTATTCTTATTATCTATTATTGTTATTTATTTATTTATTTATTATTATGATTATTATTATAATTATTATTATTATTATCCTTATTTATTATTAATATTATTTATTGATATTATTATTGTTATTATTATTATTAACATTATTATTATTATTATTATTATTATTATTATTATTATTTATTATTATTATTATTATTATTATTATTATTATTATTATTATTATTATTATTATTACTTGCTAAGCTACAGCCCTATTTGGAAAAGCAGGATGCTATAATCCCAATGGCTCCAACAGGGAAATTAGTGAATAATATTTAGTTCAAAATGTGTATTTCATTTCCTGGAAATTTTTAACCGTCCAGTTATTCTAGACTTGTATTTTCATAAAGAGGAGGTGTTAGGGTTAATTATCCCTGTATTTTTATATCTTGATGATTTATTTAGCTAATTGTATTTTAGTTTAAAGCTACTTTTTTTCAAGTCCCGGAAATATGTCATTTAGTAATAATTGAATGTTTTTTTTATGTTTTCCCCAAGTTTTATAAAGTAAATCTCAAGGTTGAGTTCGATTTATTAAACCGTTTTAGTTAAAGAATATATATATATATATATATATATATATATATATATATATATATATATATATATATATATATATATATATATATATATATGTTTTTTTTTAAAAAGGCCCATAAAAGAAACACAGGAAATATGAATAAATCACACTATATTTCGGTCAATAAACATCGACCCTCTTCAGGATGTAACCGAAATATAGTGTGATTTATTCATATTTCCTGTGTTTCTTTTATGGGCCTTTTTGAAAAAACATGTTAAACTGTTCGATTACAGTTATAAGTAAGACACTATATATATATATATACACACACACACACACACATATATATATATATATATATATATATATATATATATATATATAATATTTTTTTTTGTAAACTGTGACTCTTTGTTTCTCAAGACCAGAAATGGGGAATGATATGGAGCAATTATATTGGTAATAATAATACCAATAATGATGTTTAAAAGGACTGTGATGATAAGCTGCAGAAGTAAGCTGAGATGAGTTATTTTATGTTTAACAAATGAGGTCATTTTAATGTGTTTTTTCAACTTTACTTTTTTAAAAGTAAAGTTCAAAGAAAACCAGCGGTCACTGCGTACTGTGCGGAACAGAGCACAGAATAGACCACACCAACAGAACAGAACAGAACAGAATACAGGATAGTACAGAACAGAACACAGAATAATACAGAATATAGCACAGAATAGACCAGAACATAGCACAGAATAGACCAGAACAGAGCACAGAATTGACCAGAACAGAGCACAGAATAGAACGGAATACAGAATAGTACAGAACAGAATGCAGAATAGTACAGAACAGAATACAGAATAGTAGAGAACAGAACACTGAATAGACTAGAACAGAACACAGAATTGACCAGATAAAAACACAAAATTGACCAGAACAGAGCACTGAATAGACCAGAGCAGAACACAGAACAGAATAGAACAGAATACAGATTAGGAGAGAACAGAACACAGAATAGACCAAAAACAGAGCTCAGAAGTGACCAGAACAGAGCACAGAATAAACCAGAACAGAAGAGAGTACCCATTTGAAAATGGAAGAAAAACGGATGACCCGTTCACAATAAATGAACCCAAATTTGTTATATAGTCTTTACATTAAAAGAAAAAGGAATTAGGTTATAAAAGACCGCAAAAGAAAGACGCAAAAGGAAATGAAGAAATCTCATTTAAGAGGCGTTCGTTTCGGGGATATTTTTAACAAAGTATATTTTTGGCTTTTCAGTCCGAAAATATTCGGAACTACAATCTCATCTTTTCTCATCATTTTTTCTCTCTCGCCTTTTTGACAAGAGGCACCGCCTTTTCACTACCTCATTGCAAGAGGGTCGTAACTCCAAATTCCTGATTTTTCAGGAGACGCATTTGAAAGTTGCTAAGTCCTATGAATTTGATCATGTTTCACAAATCTTCTTAGTGCCATCTCTCGGCCGCTAATTCACCTAGATTTACGACTCTTTTACCAGAAGATGCAGAATCAATTCGGCAATCTTGTACACCATATAACTCAAAACTAGCAAATTTGGAGTTACGACCCTCTTGCAATGAGGTAGCGTTTTGTTGTTTTTCTGGATATCCACTGCCTCCCATAGAGCTCAGATGCCCCTAGGGCTTATAAGGGGGGGGGGGGGGGGAAGGCGGTGCCTCCTACATCCTCGGACCAAAAAGGGCGGCTCTGTTCTTTGACTCCGCGAAGACTTGCCTTTCGGAATCGTCCTGTCGGTGGACAGGTTTTAAGGTGAAAAGGAATTTGCCTCGAAAGCAAATTTATTTCTTTTCAAAATCGGCTTCTGTTGGAATGGGATTTTCTTTTGTCGGTGGATTTTTGATGTTGCGAGGGGACGAGGGTACGCTTCTTTGCGTTTTTGTTATTTTTATTCTTTCGTGTGTCCTTGTGTGATTGACGGGAAAAAGGCAAGGCGGCTTGTTTTGGGTCCTGTTAGGGGTGTGTGATACACACATACAAACACACGCACACATACTGTGTGTGTGTGTGTGTATATATATATATATATATATATATATATATATATATATATATATATATATATATGTATATATATAATATAGATAGATAGATAGATAGATGTGTATATATAATGTATATACATATACATATATGTACGTATATGCATTAGATCTTTGTTTATAAACACACATGTATATATATATATATATATATATATATATATATATATGTGTGTGTGTGTGTGTGTGTGTGTGTGTGTGTGTTGCATCCTAGGAGGTGGATTTAGTTTTTCGAAAAAAAAAAGATCAGTAAATATTTGTATAAACAAACTTTCGCCATCAGCAGGCAAGTGTGTAATTGCGTGCTACGTGAAATTATTATTATTATTATTATTATTATTATTATTATTATTATTATTATTATTATTATTACTTACATACTTACTTACTTACTTACTTACTTACTTACTTACTTACTTACTTACTAAGCTACAACCCGAGTTGGAAAAGCAGGATGTTATAAGCTGAAGGGCTCCAACAGGGAAATTATCCCAGTGAAGAAAGGAAACAAGGAAAAATAGAATATTTTTAGAACAGTGGCATTCAAATATATATATCTTATATGTACTATAAAAACTTTAATAAAACAAGAGGAAGAGAAATAAGATAAAGTGTACCCTCAAACAAGAAACCTCTATTAAAAGACAGTGGAAGACCATGGTATAGAGGCTATGTCACTACTTAAGACTAGAGAACAATGATTTGATTTTGGAGTGTCCTTCTCCTAGAAGAGAATATGACAGAATTGCTCAAGAATAAACTGTATAAATCATAGGAGAATAAGTTCACTGAGCTGACCTTAGATCACAGATATCCAGACAACAGTTTAATAATTTATTTGATTTTGTTTAAACTGAAGATGGTTGGAACCGGAATGTACATTTGGGAAGGAAGCAGTGTATCGGTGTGCGCATTGCGATGGTGTTCTGTCATTTTTTTTTAAAGGCCGCTCATGAATGGCAAAGGCAAGGGACAGTGGGCTTTTTTTCCTTGTTGGAGCCCTTGGGCTTATAGCATCCTGCTTTTCCAACTAGGGTTGTAGCTTAAAGGTTTAAAGGGCAGAGCACTTGGGCTTTATAGCATCCTGCTTTTCCAACTAGGGTTGTAGCCTAAAGGTTTAAAGGCCAGAACCCTTGGGCTTATAGCATCCTGCTTTTCTAACTAGGGTTGTAGCCGAAAGGTTTAAAGGCCACTTATGAATGGCAAAGGTAAGGGACAGTGGGCCATTTTTCCCTGTTGGACTCTTTGGGCTTTTAGTGTCATGCTTTTCCAACTTGGGTGGTAGCTTAAAGGTTTAAAGGCCACTCATGAATGACAAAGGCAAGGTACATGGGGTTATTTTTCTCTGTTGTAGCCCTTGGGCTTAGAGCATCCTGCCTTTCTAACTAGGGTTGTAGCTTAATGGTTTAAAGGCCACTCGTGAATGGTAAAAGCAAGGGACAGTGGGCTATTTTCCCCTGTTGGAGCCTTTGGGCTTATAGCATCCTGCTTTTCTAACTAGGGTTGTAGCTTAAAGGTTTAAAGGCCTCTCATTAATGCCAAAAGCAAGAGACAGTGGCCTATTTTTTCCTGTTGGAGCCCTTGGGCTTATAGCATCCTGCTTTTTCAACTAGGGTTGGAGCTTAAAGGTGTGAAGGCCACCCAAGAATGGCAAAGACAAGGGACAGTGACTTTGCCCTTTCAAGTAGGGCAATGCCCTAGAGATTAACCATATATACATTTGATCAGCTCCCAAGCTCACTCCCCACCCAAGGTAGGACCAGGTAGGGCCAGGCAAAACATTCTTTTGTGTGTTCCGGATTCGTGAGCAGTAGATTTTTTTTTTTTTATTTTTTTTTTAATATTTCGTACTTTGGGAATTACGAAGAATCTTTTACTAGGTAACTTTTTGTATTTATGAATGCATAAATTTCATAGTACCTATATTTCTATCAGAATGAATATGTGAATGATATGCAAATATTAAGCTGTCATATTTGTCGGGTCGCGTACACTAGTATACTATAGAATAAAATAGAAATAAAAAATAATGCACAAGGGTTATATATCCTCTTTTGACAAATATATATATTTACCTCCGGCAACGAAGTGTTGAGGAGGTTATGTTTTACCCCCTGTTTGTGTGTGTGTGTGTGTATTTGAGTTTGTTTATTTACGAGTTTGTTTGTGTGTGTGTTTATTTGTTGACAGCATCCTGGCCACAATTTTAGTCGAAGAGTAATGAAACTTTCAGGGATTAACTGTTATGTAAAAAGCTGAAGATTGTTACATTTTTTTGTAATGGATTTTAAATGGAAGGAGGTTATGTTTTTACCCCATGTTCGTGTAATTGTGTTTTTGTTTGTATGTGTCCTTGTTTGTGAACAGCTTCCTGTCTACAATTTTAATCGTAGAGTAATGAAAACTTTCAGGGATTAACTTATGTAAAAAGCTGAAAATTATCAATTTTTGTAAGGGATTTTAAATGGGAGGTTATGTTTTACCCCCTGTTTGTGTTTGTGTATTTATGTATGTGTTTGTGAACAGCTTCCTGGCCACAATTTTAATCGTAGAGTAATGAAACTTTCAGGAATTAACTGTTATGTAAAAAGCTGAAAATTATGAATTTTTTGTAATGGATTTTAAATGGAAGGTTATGTTTTCCCACTTGTTTGTGTGTTTGTTTGTGTGTTTGTTTGTGAACAGCTTCCTGACTACAATTTTAATCGTAGAGTAATGAAACTTTCAGGGATTAACTTATGTAAAAAGCTGAAAATTGTTACATTTTTTAATGGATTTTAAATGGAAGGAGGTTATGTTTTACCCCATGTTCGTGTATTTGTGTTTGTTTGTGTGTGTCCTTGTTTGTGAACAGCTTCCTGGCCACAATTTTAATCGTAGAGTAATGAAACTTTCAGGAATTAACTGTTATGTAAAAAGCTGAAAATTATGAATTTTTTGTAATGGATTTTAAATGGAAGGTTATGTTTTCCCCCCTAATTTGTGTGTGTGTTTGTGAACAGCTTCCTGGCTACAATTTTAACCGTAGAGTAATGAAACATTCAGGGATTAACTTATGTAAAAAGCTGAAAATTATTAATTTTTTGTAATGGATTTTAAATGGAAGGTTATGTTTTCCCCCTTGTTTGTGTGTTTGTGCATTTGAGTTTGTGTATTTGTGCGTTTGTTTATATGTGTCCTTGCTTGTGAACAGCTTCCTGCCCACAATTTTAATCGTAGAGTAATGAAACTTTCAGGGATTAACTTATGTAAAAAGCTGAAAATTTTAAATTCTTTTTAAACGGATTTTAAACGACAATTTCCATTGGTGCTCTCAGTCTCATCACTGGCCATCTTTGCATTATTTCCCCTGTGAGAAAATACGCCAAAATATAATAAAAATAAGACGAAAGAGGAAATAAGACGAATAAATAAGTTTCTTTTGGGTAAACGCCGCACGCAGCCGGATTTTAAATGGAAGGAGGTTATGTTTTACCCTATGTTTGTGTGTTTGTGTATTTGTGCGTTTGTGAACAGCTTCCTGGCCACAACTTTAATCGTAGAGTAATGAATCTTGCAGTGATTAACTGTTAAGTAAAAAGCTGAAAATTTTAAATTCTTTTTAAATGGATTTTAAATGGTAATTTCCATTCGAGCTCTCAGTCTCATCACTGGCCATCTTTGCATTATTTCCCCTGTGAGAAAATACGCCAAAATGTAATAAGAATAAGACGAAAGAGGAAATAAGACGAATAAATAAGTTTCTTCTGTGTAAACGCCGCACGCAGCCGAGATCGTACATCAGCCAAAATGCTTATTACCTCCGCGATTGGTTTTCATAAAAGGGGGTATTTTGTTGTGGACCCTTTGGGATGATGCGGTTGGCAATTGCATCGAATGTTCCCGCAATTACGGTCGTAAACATGTTCTAAAATGTGTGATTTTGTCGACTCAAAGAGAAGACGACTGTCCTTATCTTTGGCCGCCACGGGAGCACGATAGAGAATTCAATCTCTTTGGCTCCCGCAAATAGAGGCATCAAGTTTACACAAGGAAATTGAAAGCTGTTTCCGCTCATTCAGTCTCCTTCACTCCCTTATGTCTGCAAAGTACCATTCTGCTCTCTCTCTCTCTCTCTCTCTCTCTCTCTCTCTCTCTCTCTCTCTCTCTCTCTCTCTCTCTTTCTCTCTCTCTCTCTCTCTTTTCTGTCTTTTTTTTTTTTTTTTTTTTTTTTGAGTACAAACTCCCCGTAAAGGGTAAAGGTTGTGGTAGCCTATGTGATAACGTCCCTGACTGATGAACGCCAGATTGAAGGTTCGAGTCCTGCTCAAACTCGATAGTTTCTTTGGTCGCTGCAACCTCACCATCCTTGTGAGCTAAGGATGAGGGTGGTTTGGGGGAGCCTGTATGTCTGTCTGCTGAGTTATCAGCAGCCATTGTCTGGCCCCTCCTTGGTCCTAGCTTTAGTGGAGAGGGGGCTTGGGCGGTTGGGCATTGCCCTGCTTGATAGGGCAATGTCACTGTCCTTTGCCTCTGCTATACAAGAGTGGCCTTTAAACTTTTAAATGTACAGTTGGACACAGAAGTCTACGGTACACCCTTTTTTGGAATAAGTGAATCCTGTTAAACCTTTATTTCGCGGCGAGTAACCAAAACGATAGCGATATAGGTCACAACGACATACTTTTATTTTCTAACTCTGCTTTGGAGGCCCCTGTTTCTTAGAGACCGTGGGGGGTGGGGGGTGGGAGGTTGGCAGTTTCAACCCCCCCTCCCCCGTCCCCCACCTTAGCTATCCCACTTGGATTAAACCCCCAGGCAAAGACTTTATGTAATGAGCTGTGGGCATATTTACAAATATACCCACTGCGCATTACTTTATTATTATTATTATTATTATTATTATTATTATTATTATTATTATTATTATTATTATTATTACTTGCTAAGCTACAACCTTAGTTGGAAAAGCAGGATGCTATAAGCCCAGGGGCCCCATTATGGGAAATAGCCCAGTGAGAAAAGGGCACAAAGAAGAACAAAATATCCTAAGAACAGTGACATTTAAAAATATTTCCTATATAAACTATAAAAACTTTAACGAAACAAGAAGATAAATATATAACAATAGTGTGCCAGAGTGTACCCTCAAGCAAGAGAACTCTACCCCAAGACAGTGGAAGACCATTGTACGGAGGCTATGGCACTACCCAAGACTAGAGAACAATGGTTTGATTTTGGAGTGTCCTTCTCCTAGAAGAGCTGTGTGAGGGTGTGTGTGTGTGTCCCAGGAAAAGACTTTATGTGAGGGTTCTCCTTGTAAAAACAAATCAAAATTCTTGACCTAAATTGAGTGCACTTATATTGACAGGCATACACGACCTTACTGATAAATAACACAGGCCTTTCCTCACACGATTTCACTAAGCTTATCTTCTGCTCTCAGCTGAGAAGTCTTTTCTTCCTCACTCTTAACTGACATGACAGAAGGTTAGTTTTGGTCTTGCATATCTCGGTTACAATGCCGCTTTTGATCTACGTTAGTTCGAGACACTACAATGGAAGTTCATGTATTGGAGTTCTATTTTTTTTTTCTTTTAAAAAAAAATTTTTTTTTTAGTTCCCACTCTTTATCTTTTCCTATTATAGATTCTAATATTTTTTCTTTTTATAATTTCACTTTTTTTTAGTTCCCACTCATATCTTTTCCTGTTTTAGAATTCCATTTCTTGTCTTTTTAGATTACAATTTTTTTTCAAGTTCCCACTCTTATATCTTTGACTTTTTTAGAATTTAATTTTTTTCTCTCAAGTTCCACTTTATATATTTTCCTTTTTTAGAATTTAATTTTTTTTTTTTTACAATATCCAACTTGATATTTTGCTTTTTTTTAGAATTAAACTTTTTTTTTTTTAAGTTCCCACTTTATATCTTTTCTTATTCTAGAACTTATTATTTTTCTTTATATAGTTTCACTCTTTCAAGATCCAACTCTATATTTTCCTTTTTTTAGAATTACATATTTTCAGAGTTCCCACTCTACATTTTTTTTTTCAAATTAAATATTTTTATTTTTTCTAATTCAACTTTTTTTTGGAATTAC